>NW_026269393.1:0-443 GCF_000697945.3 Frankliniella occidentalis | reverse complement strand
GCTGGAGGCTGCTGTTTGACACGCCGAGTTCCATTGTAGTGGTGCCGAGGCTGTATGGGAACATCATCGGGCACCTCCAGTACGACGATGACGACCTTCCGAACGCCACGAATGTCACGCATATTCGATTGGTGGCGGTTTGTCCAGAACGGCCCGCACGAGGAGAGCATTCTAAACGCGTCATCACTGGCAGAGCGCCAGCCAGCGCGCGTCAGGTGCGTGGTCCTGGCAAGGATCAACCTCAGCGCCTGCAGCGCGCCGGGTAGGCCGGCCCGTCAGGCAGCCCCGTGCAGCCGGCGGCCCGCCCTGAGCGCCGCGGTGCAGTTGCACCCTCCTGGCGGGCTGGACCTAAAGAGCCTCAGAGTGAAAGAGTCGCATGGGTCACGTGACTTGCTCGCTTCTGATTGGTTTGGTTCAACTGGGGCGAAAAACGCGCGGGAAAA
>NW_026269392.1:8063-9274 GCF_000697945.3 Frankliniella occidentalis | reverse complement strand
CTCCCCCTTCTCTATCATCCATCTCCCGCTCGCACTGCCTCTCACAAGGCACCTCATCGGAAGTCATTTTCTTGAGGAACATTTCCACGTCGTCTGCGTATGCCAGCGCTGCCGGGCCACGCCGCGCTTCGCCGAAACGCGCCGAGCCGAGCCGCCGCCGAAGGCTTGTGCCTTGCCTCCGCGCCCCTACTCGTGCGCGCATTCACGCACGCGCACTCGTGCACACGCGCACTCGTGCACACGCGTGTGCACACGCGTGTGCACACACGAACCTACACACTCGTAGACATACACGAAAACGTGCACACACCTGCAGACTCAAACACGTTCCAACGGGAGTCGGTCAATAAGCGGTCGGTTGCATTCGTCGTTATTGTTTACAACGCATGACAGAGCGGCCGTCCATGTTGGCGTCCGCATGCCCGGTATTAGCGCGAGGACTGCGGCTGGAACCAATGTTTAGTCGGACACTCTGTCAAATGCGAACATTATACGTCGTCTACGTTAAAGAATGCAGACATGGTGTTACCTATATTGAAGAAGAAGACATGCTCATGTCGTGTTCACACGTTTTTAGTGCCTACATGCTAGGTCTACGTTCTTTAATAAGTTCCTTGTGGAGTGCTCACCAGACCCCACGACCAGAAAACGCCTCAATCCGAAGAGCCAAAATTGATCTCTGGTCAATTGTACTACTTACTCCGAATTTTTCTTTTGGGTGCACCTAAGGTTGGACGGGCCCAGCTGCCATGGCGAGTGGGAGCGCGAGACGCCAAGTCTGGAGGGAATTTTATCTTCTCGGCGCGAGGGAATTCAAAAGGGCGAGGAGGCCAAAAGCAAGGCGAAAGCCGGCCCGGTGGAGTGCGAGCCTGTCGACGTTGTCGGCGCGGGGGCGGGGCGGCGCGGGCCGGGGCGGGGTGTCTCAAGCAAGAATAGTGTCCCCTCGTATGAAAAATAAGCGATTCTGCATAATGCATCGTGGCGCGTTGTGCCTCGGCGCCCTCTGGGGCCCGGCGCGCCCAGGGCGGCGCGGGGCGATGGCCGAGGGAGAGCGCGCGACGGCGGCGCCGGGACAGGCCGCGGGGGGCGCGGCAGCAGCGGCAGCAGCGGCAGCAGCGCCAGCCGGAGAATTCATGAGAACACATCAGTCAGCCCCGCCGGCGGAAACAAAAAGGGCGCTGACTAGCCGGCGGGGGCCTGGCCCGGCCCGG
>NW_026269392.1:2957-3910 GCF_000697945.3 Frankliniella occidentalis | reverse complement strand
GTGCGGGGGCGCTGTGACCACCTTAACCCCTCCCCCTTTACCCTTCCCTCTGTATAGGGATTCGTTCGAGCTTGATGTACGGCGCAACATTATACTGTAATTTACTCATTGTTTATTTTTTTTGCAAAAAACAAAACAAATACAATTATTTACGGAAAAAATATATTTTGTTGGAAAGAATAACACAGGATGAATGATTCCCCGCGGCAGCGCAACGTGCCTGGCCGCCACCGGCGCTTCTCTGTTCTCTCTCTCCCCCCCTCGCCTCCCCTTCTGTCTTTGCCGAACTTAGGCGCGCCACGCCACGCCGCGCCGCATCGGCTTTCTCGTGAATCGCCGGGGCCGGGCTGGGCCCGGGTCGGCCCTTGCCACCTGTTACAGGTCCGGGGCGCGGCGGGGCGCGGCGGGGCGCGGCGGGGCGCGGCGGGCACAACTTTGCATGCGAGGATCGCCGCCCGCTGTATCGCCGGCACCGCGCCCTCTCCGCTCCCCGCAGCCCCTCGCATCCCTCACCTTAAGGGATTCGCTCGGCGGCCCTTTGCGGGGCACCCGACTGTATCTGCCCGGAGATGTGAGGGGGCGCTCTCTACCGCGGTGTACATCATCTTGAGGTCCGAGCTGGTCCGGTCCTGAGCAGCGGCAGTGGCGCCCTCGCCCGCCCGACCACCGGCATTTACGTGTCAACGGCGCACAGAGTCAACGAATGATTAGCCCAATACCAACTCCAACCGCCTTGTTGCAGGAGGGACTGAAACATAATTGTGCACAAAATATCAATAGTATAATGGCATATGGTCTTCGATGAACGGACGGGCTGGAAAAATCTTGAAAAATAAGTAATACGATGAGCCCGAATCAGCTCAAAATGACAAGCTTTGGATCGAGAATAAGAAGGATCCAGCTTGGGGCTTGCTTTGTACTCGGGGCAGCTGCCTGGGAGCGGCAGGAGGTAC
>NW_026269392.1:0-548 GCF_000697945.3 Frankliniella occidentalis | reverse complement strand
TCATGATGATTCAAATACGGGGAGCGGGGTATCGCAGATACGCCTACGCCTATGCTGTCCCATATAGTGGAACTTGTTGAGTGCCAGTCAACGAGCACGGAGTATCATAGATGGAGCCTCGGCTGCCCTGAACGGAATGGCTCCCAAACATGTCCGGGTTTAGTAGCTTGCAACTCTTGCCACTTGGCGCTTTCGTCGCTGTGGCACCACATAGCACTGCAGCTAACGAAGCCATAGCGGCACTAGCGCCTACCTAGTGGCGACTTTTGACAACTCCAGAACACGGACGTGAGCCGGGCCCCGCTTTCATTCGCTGAAATACGGCAGCCGAGGCTCCATCTATGTTACTCCGTGACGAGTACCGCTCGGGCTGCGGGGGGCAGGGGCGTCCGGACCAGGCGCTCATGCGTTAGACTCCCTCCCGCCCCGTTTTGATTTCTCGCAGCACCAACGGAACGGACCAACGGGTGCGAGATAGGCAAATGGCACCGCTTGATTTGTGTGGCTGCAGGACGGTGACTTTCATTCGAGCATCTCACGGACTTCGC
>NW_026269391.1:16770-17008 GCF_000697945.3 Frankliniella occidentalis | reverse complement strand
GAAGGCAATGCTCGCGATGCTTACCGGTATGTTGTGCTGCACCCAGGCGAGGCGGTGACTGCGCGCGTGCAGGCTGTTGTGGCCCTTGAGGTCGACGAGGAGGAGCGAGTACAGCGAGCCCTGGAACACACAAGAGAAACAGAAAGGTCAGTCGAGCTGGGACAGCAGCCTTGCCGCCTATCATCATCAGCCTATAATCCTGAGCCGTTGCCTCTCGAGGAGTGGTGCGGGCCGGCCG
>NW_026269391.1:6664-8082 GCF_000697945.3 Frankliniella occidentalis | reverse complement strand
CAGACTTGCCCGAGGGCGTGTTTTCGTAGACCTGGGCGTCCGATAGGCTGCGGCCATCAGGTGCAGCACGCGGTGGGCGGGTGCCAGCCCACCGTATCAGTATCGGCATCATTGTCCTGCCGCACAACACAACACCTCGGTGACCAGCGCCATGGGGGGGGGGGGGAGGTAGTCGCTGCTCTTCCCACCGAGAGGGAACCCCCGCACCGGCCCGGCCGAGAGTCCACTCCATCTCTGGTCTAGAGATAACGGAGCCGCCCTCCTCCCCCTCGCCACGCACTGGGGAAGGGTGTCATGTCAGTAAACACAGCCACCCCTCCCCCCACCCACCACCACCCTGACCTGCTGAGGCGGCGCCCTGTCGCTGCTTCCGTGTGCGCATCATCTGCACGCCGCGCCAGGACCAAAGTTCGGCCCGGGCCAAGCGCTTTTTGGGCCAGCGCGAGTTCAACAGGGACCATAACGCGGGCCCTGACTACGCACCCCCCCCCCTCCCGCTCTTCCCCGGGGTCAGATCGCCGCCTGCTGGTGGACTCCTGATCGGAGTGTTGAACCCGGTGACGAGGCGCGTTGGGGTGCGGCAGGGTGCGGCGGGGCGGGGACGCACGCGCGGTGCAGCGCCTGCAGCCGGTGGCGCCCCAAGGACTCGGCCCCGCACGCGCCGCCCGGGCGGGGAGGTCGCAGGTGCAGCCCGAGTGCAACCCGACCGCACACCGCACAATGGGAATGGGGCGCAGGAGCCGCAGGAGCCGCAGGACGGGCGCGGCCCCGGGGCCCCGGGGGCAGTGTCCGCCTGGTAGGCGAGAGCAGTGATAACAACTCACCTCTCGAGCTTTGGGGTAGGCGACGGTCGGCGGGTGGCGGAAGTCGTCTTCGGTGAAGTTGGACGGAGCCTCCTCGGCCAGGCTGAGGCGGGGGGCGGACGCCGAGCTGGCGAGCCGCTTGCTGCGGGGCTGCTGCGGCTGAGCGTCGAGGGCCGACTCGCGGCCGGCTATCCGGCGCCCGGTGCAGCTGGTCACCTCCAGGGCGGTGCGGGCGTGCTTGCGGGAGGAGCGGCGCGCCGACAGCAGCGACAGCGAGGACGCCGTCGACGAGGGCTTGCGCTGGCTGGAGGGCGGCGCGCCGACGCCGGCGCCGCTCTGCTTGCAGCGAGTCCGGTCTTGGATGAACACGTTCACACTTTTCACTAGCCCCTCCATGTACTTGGTGAACCACGGCATGGTGAAGGGGTGTCTACTCATGCGGCACACAAAACACTTGATGGTGGCACTCCAGGTGCCGAGCGTGGCGCGGGCAGCGGGCGGCCGCGGCGGAGCGGAGCGTGCGGGAAACCGTGCGTCGCGGAGCAAGAGCCACGCTGATCTGAGTCGACTCGCCGCGCGGCCCGACTCTACACTCTGTCAGCGGCCCCCCCGCCC
>NW_026269391.1:0-334 GCF_000697945.3 Frankliniella occidentalis | reverse complement strand
CTCTCATGACGCCTGATAGATAGGCAGTATCTTGTCTTCTGTGCATGCATGTGCTGCGGAGTGGCCTACCCCGAATCTCGCAGGCGTTGAACTCCCGAAAATATCCCGAATGAATCTGATAAAAACGCACATACTTTCTGGACGACCCCTACGCTTCGGGCGTGCATTCTGTAGCAGCACGGGGCGACTGTGGACGTCGTGGCGTGGCGTGGCGGGGAATGCGGGGGATGCGGGGAATCCCTTTGTGCGAATCGCGGGGCGCCGGCCGCGGTCCAGCGTGGTGGTGGGTGGGATGAACCTCTCACGGTGGAGCCCCTGATCCACTCATCGCCTG
>NW_026269390.1:10381-11125 GCF_000697945.3 Frankliniella occidentalis | reverse complement strand
AGCCACAGCGGACATTAGCCATTTCATGACAACAGCCTTCTCAGCTCAGTCGGTAGAGCGCGCGACCGGAACGCGGATGGTCGGTGGTTCGAATACTGAGTACCAGATTCGTTTTTTTCCCGGTATCCAAATAAACTGGCCAAGGCTGCAGCGAGATGATCACATGAAATCGGTTGACTACCTACTCAGCATTCAGCAAGCCCCGAAAAAAAGCTCGCCTCGACCAGGAATCGAACCCTCGCCCGGCGGCGTCCAGTGGACCAAGCCCCAGCACGCTCGCCGCTCGCCCGTCGGCTCCACCTGACGCTCTTCAGGTCAGAACTCGGTCCCGCTCAACGGCCTTGGTCTTCCGAGTAAAGCAGGTGGTCAAGTCCACCTCCTCATGGCGCTGAAGCCCGGGTCGAATAACACGGGAAATGGCCAAGAAATGAGCGCCGCGCGCGCATTGAATCTTGAATCAGGCCGTTGATTGACCATTTTCTGTGTTTTCCGACCCGGGCCTCAGCGCGATGAGGAGGTGGACTTGACCGCCTGCTTTGCACGAAAGACCAAGGCGGTTGAGCCGGGCCGAGTTCTGGCCTGATGGACGTCAGGTGGAGCTGACAGCCGAGTGGCGAGCATGCCGGGGCATGGCCCCCGAAACACGGTCGACCACGGGTTCGATTCCTGGTAGGGACGCTTTTTTTTTTAGCTCTGCTGTCCATGTGTTTTCGAGAGACAGCCACAGCGGACATTAGCCATTTC
>NW_026269390.1:9437-9801 GCF_000697945.3 Frankliniella occidentalis | reverse complement strand
AGAAGGCTGTTGTCATGAAATGGCTAATGTCCGCTGTGGCTGTCTCTCGAAAACACATGGACAGCAGAGCTAAAAAAAAAGCGTCCCTACCAGGAATCGAACCCGTGGTCGACCGTGTTTTGGGGGCCACGCCCCGGCATGCTCGCCACTCGGCTGTCAGCTCCACCTGACGTCCGTCAGGCCAGAACTCGGCCCGGCTCAACCGCCTTGGTCTTTCGTGCAAAGCAGGCGGTCAAGTCCACCTCCTCATCGCGCTGAGGCCCGGGTTTGAAAACACGAAAAATCGTCAATTTATGAACTTATTTGAGCAGGGCGCCAATTTTTTGCCGTCTTTTCGTGTTATCCGACCCGGGCCTCAGCGCGA
>NW_026269390.1:0-1325 GCF_000697945.3 Frankliniella occidentalis | reverse complement strand
ATGAATCCCCAAAGGCAAATAATTAATCGGTTCCTTTTTATTCTATCTGAAATTGAAAGTTATCCAACACAGTAAGTTTCGGATGTAACCCAGTGAGAAATGAGATATCGTTTAGATGTCGTTTCGATGTTCCCAGCGTCAGAAACTCATCGCTCTTTAAAAGAAACCACCCCAGTCCGAAATGAATGCTTAAGCGATATCGAAACGACCTCGTTATGATGTCGTCAGACAGTCCACTCCTCCCGAAATCGCGGAGTCGACCGTGGGGTCCTTGCGGTCTTGTGGGGGTCGTGGGGGTAGTCGGTAGTCCTGCTGTACCTGGCTGTACCCTCGCGGGCTCGCCGGTTGGGCCGCGGTGTCCTCGCGGTCCTGCGGGGGTGACTCGCATGGTCGGGGGGTTGACACGAGAGTTCACGGGGGTGATTCGCGAGGTCGCGGGGCGGTAAATCGCGAGGTTGAGAATTATTCGCGAAGTCCTGGCCTGGCGTCAAGGTAGGTCACGGTTGTGGTCCTCGCGGAACCTTCCTGGCCGTCGCGGGGCGGGGCCACCACGGGCCACTTGCTGGCCTGTTTTTGTTACTCCTCCTCCTCCCGCGAGCAGAACTGGGCGATTTGAACTGCGCTCAATAAACGGCAGTGGTAGATTTGTTCCGTTATCATTTCGATATCGTTTCGACATCAACTTCTAAATCCAGCCTCTGCTCATAGATGGCGCGGTATTTCTAGACTGTTTACCAATGGGTTCTCTTCGCCCGTCATAGTTTTCGATATGATCGGTTTCGTAAAAAGATAGTACTTTCGTACAAACAAGGCTAACGCTATACTCCGGACTAATATTTCCACAAATTTACGAATTACTTTAGTATATAACGTTCAAATTTGTTTCTCTCGCGCTGCTGACGTTCAGTACTGCTTGATCTAGACCCCGCGTGATGTTCGCTTCACTTCAAGATGATCTCACATCATCTCACAATTTTTGATCGTAGCTGTGTGCTATGCCACGCAACAGCACGCGCACTCCGCAAGCCTATCTCATATTACATGGCCGAGTAATTTGTACTGACCATGTCTGATATCTAAACGACATCTAAACGACGTCTGCAACTTTGTCGGTAAAGTGTCGATCCGGTGACCACCTCAGCATCGAAACGACACGAAAATCGATTTTGGATCGACATCAGTAGATCGATATCCAATCGATGTGTTTTCGACATTTCATTTCTCACTGGGAAGGTACCCACTGCAATGCCTGTTTGATATGCTGCCACCTACTCTTAGATCAAAACTGATTACCGAAACTATAATATCTATAATTTGATTTTTTC
>NW_026269389.1:860-2481 GCF_000697945.3 Frankliniella occidentalis | reverse complement strand
TAAAATAAGAAATAAAATATAAACCGCGCTGGAATGTCCAAACTAAACGGAATGACGCATAATGGCCATGTGCTGCACTGCGTATAATAAGCGCGCAAATCTGTGTGTGTGTGTGTGTGTTTACCTGTGTTAGTGTGAGTGTACCTGTCGTGTGTGAGTCATTCTCATCTCTCCTCTGTCGAGGTACGAAGCAGAGCGAGCGGCACAAGAGCTCATCCGTGATCGACTATGAGGGGAAATTTGGTTTATAATTGCGGCGCTAACAATGATGTGAGGCGGAAGTAATGAAAAATAAAAATAAAAGAAATGTGAAAGGGCGATGGTGACCGCTAGCCCCAGCTTAAACCGTCCGCCGTCCGCTCAGGGCTTAAGGCAGGGGTCTCAGACACGCGGCCCGCGGGCCGCAAGGGCCGCACTGGAGAGAGATGGAGCTATGTGATCGCAGTGAGTGCGAGTGAGAGGTCCGACTCGTGCGGCCCGCGTGACGTCACAGTCTGAGACCCCTGGCTTAAGGCGAGCGATCGAGCGCCATCGAGAGGTCAGTACAGGTGCTCAGCGCACTCTGTCTCCGCCCCCCACCCTCCCCCCTGTTCCCCTTGGAGCTCCCCGTAAATGAACAACCTCGCTTTACCTCGAATCGTCCCCAACGTTAGATCAGCACAGCTTCACGAAGGAGAGGCAAGTGGAGGTGAGGGGAGGGGGGGGGGGCATCACGGACAAGTGGACTGAACACACACTCCACCTCGGACCAGAAGCTTCCTAAGAAATCGCCTCCACCTGATCAGCCAGTCTGTCTTTCTCTCTCTCTCTCTCTCTCTCTCTGCTTTCTGATCAGTCTCCCGCTCGCTCCGTCACTCTCCGACACACTCGCCATGCTGTCTGTAACCCGACGACAACGTCCAAGAGTCCGTGACGAATCTCGCCTAGTTTGGAAATATTTCCCACGACTACTTGGCAACAGGAGCGGGGCGAGAGAGAGAGAGAGAGAGAGAGAGAGGTTGTTATAAGGTGTTGATATGACAAGTGGCAGGCTGTTCTCTCACCTTCCGCACGACGCTTGGCAACGGGTTCCAGCACCTGTTGTATTCACTCAACGAACTCAACGATCCAAGAAAGTGAGACCAGCAAAGTTTTACTCGAGGGAAAAATCAATTGCAAAATATTTCGTACACCTTCCCCCGAAATAGTTCGAAATAAAGGCGATAGTAAATAGAACCAAAATAGAGCGAAATAACTGTGAAATAACAGAATAGCAGGAGAAATACCAGGAAATACACCGTACGCTTCGAACCCAAGTGATTTTCCCCCTCGTTTTTACAACATATGGTTGTTTCATATGAATCTCGATACGGTATGTCGCGAACATTTTACGCCGATCTCAGTAGATATAGAGCAAAAAACGTGCTCGGTCGTGCTATTTTCGTTGTTATTTAAATGAAATCAACCAAAACGAGTAACTTTCAGTTTACGTTTCTCACGAGAAATGTAGATGCGGCGTTTTGAGTAAATCCTTATTATAAAGGGGCGATAAATACACAGTCTCGTCCTGAGACGTGGATACAAATCGATTTCTGTCGCGGCGCCACCACTCCACTGCGTCGTAGTCTGCGTCTGCACGCCC
>NW_026269389.1:0-548 GCF_000697945.3 Frankliniella occidentalis | reverse complement strand
CCGCCTGCAAGACGCCGCCCCCGCCGCCCCCCGGCGCGCCCCTTGCTGCAGGCCTGTGTGTGCGCGATGCTCAAAGCCCTGAAGGTTTGCACGGGCCGGCCGGAAGGCCTTTGATGGCGCGTCTCTGCTGCTGCTCTCCCTGTCAGACCCTCGCCGGCAGCCGGTGCGGTAGCTACTTCCGGGGTGCGAACAACTCTCTGTGTCAACAGGAACCACGCCCGGCACGCCAGCCCAAATCCGATCAGCGAGGCAGACAAAACCCCATCGCAACTAACTCCATAAAATGCATCTCTGCAGTGATCCTGTACCCCCCCCCCCCCCTTGGCATCAACAGAGTATAGCACCAGTTGAATGTGATTTTTAAATCTGAGGCGAATAAAACTGTTCATAATCATAACTATGATGAGATTCCGATTTTTCACAAAAATACTGTTGAAACTAAAACATTCATTGCAGCAACTTCTTCCGCTCACAAAAAATCTCAGTTGAATGACAAACAAATTAAAATAATGAATTGCTAGTATCGTGGGCTTCGAGTGCAGACGTGA
>NW_026269388.1:19714-30064 GCF_000697945.3 Frankliniella occidentalis | reverse complement strand
TTTTTAAGATCAAAAACACATTAATTCGAGAAAGAAAATGATTTCGCTGTAGCGTCACATTCTCTTGGAGCAAGAAATAATTGTTCTGAGTGCAGGATACTGTACTGCGACAGAATCACACACTAGCTACCTGGTACGAACGGGCGGGCGGTGGCTGGTGGCTAAGCAGTCTAGCGCCGCGCATGACGCGAGCAGGATGCTGTGCCCCGCCGCCCGCCGCGCCCCGCAGCACCGGGCAGCAGGCGGTCGGTGGCGCCCCGTTAGATTCGTATCGGGTGCTGCTGGCGCTTTAATCCTCGCGCCTGTCCGCGTCAAAGTCTGCGCCACGCCGCCACTCGGCCGCCACGCCCCGGCTGCTGCCATGACCCTCATGCTCCCTCACGGCGCGCGCTACTGAGCGGCGGGATAAAAAAAAATGTAAACTCGGGCAACTTCGGGTGAATAGAATGAAGGGGGCTGGGTGATGAAGCAGGTGTTATTTTTGCTTTACGGTTCTCGCGCACGGCGAGGTGCCAGACTGTCGAGGCCCCGACATAGCAGGCGCTTGGAGGACCACCACCTGCTGCTCCGGCGCCCCAAGGAGTCTCGTCGCTCCTGTCCTGTCACAATATCGTCACCTCTGCTGTCGTTTATCTCTACGGCGCGTGGCGGCGAGAGGCAAAGGATGACAATCGTATCCCGTTAAATGAAGAACGCCCGTGGCTGTCGGGTCCGGCGCCCGGTCAGCGCCAGAGTATTTGACCGCGCGGTGCGCAAAAAAGGAGACGTGCCGCGGCGGCGGCCTCGCTCTCAAATGCGGCCGGCGGGCCGGGTGGCGTGCAGCGGCGGCGTGGCGCGGCGGGGCGTGAGCTGGACGTTGACGCCCACCTCAGCGCGCCGCGGCCCCTCGGGGTGGGGTCGCTTTGTCACGTCTGGTCATAGCGGTGTAGGGCACGGCGACACACACTCACTCTCTCTCCCTCGCACTTGTGCGTTGACCTTGTCCGTGTTGCCCCGCTGCCCCGCCGGCAGGCCATCGCATTTACATAGAGAGGCACAATCCCCGGCGCCTGCCTCGCGCGGCGGCCGGCGCCACCCCCAGTGGTCATCTGCAATTACTGACCTCTGCCGCCCCTGCAGCGGCCCCTGGTGGGCGAGGCGGGCGCGCCCAGTGGGAAGCCAGGCAGTGTCGCCCTGGGCCGTGGAAAGAAAGGCACCTCACCCACATACATACACATACGTATCACCTAATCCCACCCTCGTAAAATATCCCCTTCTTTTTTTTCTTTCTTTTTTGGTTTTGGTACATTTTTTGTACTCGCCTTTGAGTGTTTTGCTCGTATTGAGGGGATATTCTAATCAAGTCGATCGCAACGGATTCGAGGAAAGCAAGTGCACGAAAAATGTACCAGTATGAATAACACACGTATCTGAATGCACATGTTCTGCCTAAACCTCCATGTGCCCCGGAAGGGGTTGTGCCTCTGCAGTTTGGGGACGTTACGTCGCAGAGGCAAGCGGCGCGCTCTTCTATATTAGGGAAAGCCCCGGGACTCTCCACGAAGGAAACGCCCCCGAAACAGCTGACTCTGCTCCAGGGACCTTACGTGTGTGAGACCGGGCCGCGGAGAAGGTGTGCTTCCTACCCATTCCACCACACACACACACGCGCGCGCGCGCGCACGCTCTGCTGGTGACAATGAACCCGTGACGCAAACTTGATCCATTTTCGTGCCTAATTCTCGTTGACAATTCCTTAATTGCAGAAGCAGAGGGTGGCTCTTTTGCCCCGTTGGAGCGGGTGGGTATACTAGCCAAGATGCAGGAGTGAGGCCAGATTGCCTATTCGCATGGGGCTCTCTAAGCTGGTGTGGTAAGATTTGGTGGGCAAACCCGGCCGCGTAACTATGCAGGCTAGCACTCATGCGCTCCGACGAGGCAGAACGACCACCCTGTAGATCTGCTTTCTGTAGCCTCCCGGTTTCATGTTGCAACTACAATGCTTCATCGCATCGCATGTCGGTATGTCGGTAGTGTGGTTATCCCGTTTATTGGAGCAAGATTCAAAATCCAGCTCAATCCACGTGACCGTCAATGTCTCTATCTGATAATGGGCGGCAGCTGCTCGTAAGGCACGCCCATTGCCATTACCGGACCGCGGACTTTATCCATTTCCAGTAGATAGTCCCCCTTTGATGAATACGGCACGGCTGATCGGCGGTGGCGGCGCGGCCTCCAGGCGGCAGACCCTCCCCTCCACGCCCGGCCTCCACGCTGCCGCGGAGGCCGCCGCCCTTCGCTCTTGTTATTTTCAACGAACCAATTACGTATTCCGCTGATTCGCCTCATTTTCGATGGGGCGTTGGTTGGCCGTCATTATGTTCCCGGAGGCACGGCGCCAAAGTGCACCCGTCCGTCGGATTCTGTGCCGCGCTGTCATTGTTTCGAGTCGATATGAGGCGGGGTGGGCCGCGGCCGTTGCGGGGCCGGGGCGGCCCTCCCCGTAACAATGCGGCGCGGACCACAGCCAGCTGCTTGACGCTAATCGCACGCCTATCATCATCCTCATCGTCATCTCGGCAAACTCTCCGCACAATGGCGTTGAAGTGAAATGCGTAAACTAATGTTCCCGCGTATCGCACATCGCCTGACGATGCCTAGACATTTGCCCATCCCGGAGCTCTTCGGGGCAAAGTGGTGGTCCCGCCTGGGGCACCGCGATGACCCCGTCAGCCTCGCCGGCCCTGACGCCCCCGCCTCTGAGTCCACGCGCTGCTGGGGGGACCCCGCGGACAGGACAAATGAGGACGCTGTTGGGACCGTGGCGGCGGTCAGGGCTCCGGCCAGTCTCGTAGGACATACAGGCTGGGCTGGTTGCGACACGGGGCCAGGACGGCGGGCCAGGCTGCCCAGGGGGCAGGGGCCCAGGGGGCAGCCACCCGTGGGAACAGGGATGAGTCCGCCTTGTCACGTGCCGCGCTTTGAGCCGCGAGAGAGATAGAGGAGGGGAGGCGTGCGGGGCAGGGCAGAGGTGCGACCTGGACCTTCTGGACCTGGAGGGGAGCACGTTGGGTTGCCTGACCGCGTGGTTGCAGGCGGCCCCTTGTGGACTGGGCGGCGGGGTTGACACCGGCCTTACAGCAAATCCGCTTAGGAAACTCTGCCGAACACATGATGGCTTGCTGGAACTATTCCACGAAACTTCTGCTTCACTACAGTAGATGAGAGAGGGGAGGATTGGGGAACGTTTTGTTACCCCCGAGGAGGGGTGGACCACTTGACCACCTCTAGATTTTTCAAAAATATTTCAGGTGTTCGAAGTTTGAGTGGTCGATTCCCCCCCCCCCTTTTCAAAGTTAAAATCAGCAGTATCAATTTGTGTCATGTTTTGTGCTTATTTCGGCGCCATTTTCGGGCTCATAACCCAGCCAGTTGTTTACTAACAGCAAGCAGAAAAGACTGCAACGGGGCGCGGGCCGCGACACTCTTCACTCTTTTGGGGTTTGTTGGGTTCTCCGCGTTTTGGACTGCCCGGTATCTCGACGAGATTGACTTCCGGGAACCAGCGAAATGCTCCAAAATGCGGGCCGTCCTCCACCCCGTCTGCGCAAGGCTAGCATAGCTACGCCTCCAGTGCGCTTTATGATTTCCTGTCACAGCTGGGTAGCGCGCCTTCTTCCTTTTCCCCTTCTCTTACCCCTCCGTCGAGTCTGAGAAAACATTTGACGCTGGTTAGTCATTTCTCATACTCAGCTTTCGTGCGCCGTGTAATTTAAGTAGGCAGTAACACCTGTGCGTCTACATGGTTGTGCCGGGCGTGATCCTGGCCGACAGCAAGACGGCCTACCCAGGAAGCCCGCCGCGCAGGCCCTGCACCGCAGAGACATGGACAGACTCTGGAAGCCCTCGGCGCTAATGCTCGCCGCTAACTCTCTCCGATTACTGAAACAATAAGCCACCATTGTCTCGATCAGCACACTCTCACTCTCTGGCCTGTGGGAGAGGGAGAGAGAGGGAGAGGGAGGCCGGTTGCAATAAGGTGCGGGTGGGTGCTAGGAAGGTGAGGGAGGTGCAGGCGGACACTGACTGAACAAACACTGACTGCCCTGCCGTCGGGATGGAGTATGAGAAATTGACTGACCCACATCTACTCAGGACGCGGATGGCGACCCGCGACTCGCCGGGGGCGTGCGACGCCACAGAAAGTAGGGCTAGGATACAAGCCCTGCTCTATCCTCGAAAGGGAGAGATTGTCCCGGGATTGTAATTTCCTTCTCTTGCACACGAACATCCGTTCATACTGAGTACGGATACATGCGGCATAATTACTTAGAAACATCACGCTCTTGTTGTTAGTAGCTAAGGGTCTGATTAAGAAAATACCTGTAAATATATATTGACGAATTTTGAATATTTTGTTTTTGGATTTCAAATATTTGCTCGTCCAAAAAAACTAAGTTGTCCAAAAACTTCTTGATTTTACAAGTTGAATTTTGAAATTTTACGACACATGTGCGTGCACCTAGGACATTTATCAGATACAATTTTTCCGAGACCTTACGATACCCTTTCCGGGTGATGCCTTCGCTCAGTGTGTTTTCGAACACAGGCCATCCATCGGCTGAGTGCATACAGTCTCGCCGGCACAGTGCGGCAGCGGCTGGGGCCCCGAGCCTTCTGGCTCTTGCCCGTGCGGTGCATTCGCTCTGTATTTGCCATATAGTCTCCTGCTTGCTACAATTACTCGGAGCGCTCCGCTCCGCCTGGAATTGGGGCGGACGACGCCGAGGCCGCGGCTCTCAAGGCCTCCGCACGGCCTCTTATGCCGCGCGGAGCGCTCCTATGTTGTAGACATTTAACGAGGTAGTTGATCATTTTGTAAAGCGGGAAGAAGAGAGGTATGAGGAGTCGGGCGCCTTTATCTACTTCATAATGTCCATGATATTGTTCGATGAAACGGCTTTTGAGAAGCAAGTGAAACTCTTGGACAAGCTTCAGACTTATTTCATTTCCAAAAGTCTCTTAAAAAAACTATACGATAATTAAGTCGACAAACGTATGCTAATGGAATTCAAACAAGCATTTTAGGATTTGAGAAAGAAATTCCTAGTCAGTACCTTCAGTTTTCAGTTTACCTCGTTACTGCTTGCAGTGGTGCTGTGGTGTCCTGGCAACTATCGTCTTGCTGCTCGCGAGCGTCGGCGCTACTCCACGGCAGGACACTGGGTTCCTCAGGGCAGACTCTGCAGCCCACCATAAAGACGTAAGTATGACCAACTAAAAAGAAATGAACACAAATGTTTCGTGTTCCTAACACACATGCAGTTCTGAGTTATTTACTATTTGGTTGGCATCCACGGAGTCCTGTTATGTAATTGGTTTGTCCCCTCCGTGAAGCTTAAGGTGGCGTTACACCTCTATGAACGACTTCAAATGAAATTCGTTCCAATGAAAACGATTCACGTTGCGCATGCGCCCCCTCCCTTCCCCGTCCCGTCTCTCTCATACTGCCATACTCATCGCATTTAATTGTCTCTGTCTCCCTCACATCGCCGACATTTCATCGACTCACGTTCATCTCGCCCTCACGCCTGCCCCTCCGCCACTCCCCCGAGCACATCACGCTCCTTCCCCTCCCTCGTCCCCTACCCCCCTTCTCCCGTCTGGGCTCTACCCTCCCGCAGGCCGTGCACTACAAGTACCAGTACGCCGTGGACGACCGGGCGTCTGGCGTGGTCAACGACCGCTGGGAGCAGCGCAACGGCGACTTCGTCAAGGGGCAGTACTCGCTGCTCGACCCGGACGGCAAGGTGCGCACCGTGGACTACGAGGTGGACGGCGAGCGCGGCTTCCACGCCGTCGTCCGCACGCAGTACCCTGGTGAGTACCGTGCCGACCAGCCTATAGTGACGGTCCAGGGGGAGGCCAACTCAAATCGTGTGCACAAAAATAATTACAAAAACAGAATAAGTACAATACACGGAAATACATTCAATTACAAGTCAAAAACACAAGCAAAGGGACATGCAAGAAATAAAAGCTAAGCGCGTACACGGAAATACACGAATGGGACCCACTTGGTAGCCCCGGCGGATGGGGCCCGGCTCACCACAGGGGCGCGGTAGGCTGCCACTACCAGGGCCGGCACGCCTGCGTGACGGGCTTGCCAACCCACACGGCGCCCCACCGCTCCTCCGCCGCCGCCAGAGACATACCCATTTCTTATACGACTGCTTCTGTCGCAGCGCCCTCCTTGTTGAGCATCCAGTCGGCCAGCCAGGTGCACGAGGTGTACCAGGACTCGCCCGTCAACGTCAGGGCCAAGAACGGCGTGGGGGTTCCCAGCTTCGCGCTCAAGAACCCGCGCTTCTCGGTCCGGGACAACCTGCCCTTCAACTATCACGCGCTGGACGCCGCCAAGCTGGGCATCGACACGGAGGAGGGTAGGTGCCGTTGGGTAGTAAAGGTGTAAGTAAATTACGTTCGTTGTTCATTGAACCAATGTCATTTGTGCAGATGGGGCCCGCCTGCAGCTCTTGGACGAGGAAGGGCCGTTGTCAGCCAAAGAGGCGCACCGAAGGAAGTACCACCGCGAGAACCACCTGCTGCCGCACGAGAACATCTTCTTGCATGATCAGCAGGACCAATTCATCCAGCAGGACACGCGCCAGGACCTTCGCCAGGACCTGCGCCAGGACTTTCACCAGGACCTCCGCCTGACAGCCTACGACCCGCTCCTCGACCCGAACAGGCATAGTTCTGCTAGGAAGCGTCGTTTTCGTTTGAACTAATTTTGGCTGCTCCTTCCTTAGACAGCCAGCTTTGCCTACCTTGCCCTTGTGCTCACGCCCGTCTCCTTCACAGGAATGTGTACCCGGAGCGCGCCTCCGTGTTCAACCCGCGGGCGGCGTACATCAACCTGCGGCCAAGGCCCGCGCCGCTGTCGCCATTGCCGCCGCCCAACCCCCCGCCGCACCCCTCCGACGTCCTGCTGCTGCCGGCTCATCGCCGCAGCCCGCCGCCCGCCCCTGCCCGCCCCGCCTATGCCGCCCCTGTGCCCGGCTCCAACCTGGTGACCGGGTCGTTCCTCTACCCGCCATCGTCCACCCAGGTGGGGCTGCACACCTTGGCCATCTTGCCCCCGGCCCCGACCTCGTCACGGGCCTCCTACGCTGCTCCCGGCATCAGGTTCGCCACGGCGGCGTCGGCGCCGAGGTCGCGGATAGTGCAGCACCTCACCGAGACGTCACCAGGACTTTCGGCGAGCAGGAGTTATTATTTGCGATGAGAGACTCTGACGCGCCAGATGCTAGTTGGGTACTAGCGGATAGAAATGCCATATGTCGACTAACGTACATCCGACCGACTGACTTGTCAAACCATTAAGACTGGACTCTCTCATGCAGGGGAGCACTATAGAGTTAGTACACTAGATCCAGTGAAAAACCGAGTTTTTTAAAAGTATTCGATCGATTTTTGAGAAAATTGATTTGTGAGTTCAAAGCGAGGAAACCAACATATTTTCGAATTCCGTGGAAATTCTCAAGATGTTGGTTTTAAGCCACACTTTTCACTTGGAGGTATAGAATGTTGTAAGTGGTAACGTAGCTGTTTAGATTGTTTCTAAAATAGTACAATGGAGTAACAAAGAACTCAGAAGAAGTCAAGGCTTCGATTTTTCACCATTAGCTTGATTCTTCCAATCTGCCTACACACGTGTTAAGAACCATAAACGTCTGGAGCAATTTTATATTGATGAAGATAACTGATTGTAGGAAACACAAATGCCATTAATTTTCACGTTACCTGCTCAATATTTATGATGTAAGTATATTAACCCAGTTTTGTATGGTTTTTCTCTGAAAATACAAATGAAATGCTCTGGGTGAAGCGTTGACCCAATTTAAAGCTTCTCGGTCAAATCTGTTGAATTGAATTAGTCCGTACTGAATACAATCTCAACTTAAAGTAACTATTTTATGTACAAAAGGTAGAGGCGACTGTAGTGTATAAATAATACATTTGTAATGTTTAATAAATTGTACATACCAATTTCAAAGTGAGCATGGTTGTGGATTTTGTCGTTTGAGTATCTGACCCCCGCTTCTTCTGAAGAAGAATTTCCATGGAAATTAAAATGGCTCTTGAAAAGGAAGAGAAAAATAATCCCGCAAACCGTAAGTACTTTTCAGTAAAACAAAACAAACCCCCTGGTGCAAAGCTTAAATAAAATCTCCATTTCAACAGATTGTGATTATAGCCCTATATCGCATCGACCCAAGATTTCTGATCTGGTTTCGGATATTTTTTGACACTCGGAAACAAACCCACCGAAAATCTGGTCTGTGTTGAGGACAAAATTGCGGCTTTAAAAAGTGGTATAACTCTATGAATCTGTCAGGGAGGTAAAATCTGGCTTCACTATTTGAAAGGGTTTTAAAAACTGATTGTACACCAACGGTAAAAAGTGGGATTTGTGGTTACTTCCCTTCGATCAAAGATTTCCGAAAAATTTAGCATATTAACTCTCATAGGAAAAACAGATGCTCTCCAATTTTCACAAAATTATGCCTTTAGTTCCTTCTAAGGTCCCTTAACATTACTACCCGGTTGAAAAGATCTTCGGTTAAACTAAAGTTACGTAACACGAGGAAAATGCTATTGAACTCTATTAAACTAGTTGAACGATAGAAAAAGTACTACGTTTCTCGGACGCTACAGTTAGAGTTTTCAACCCTTAAACTGCACTTTCTCTTCAGTATGTACGCCTTGGTTAGAAACTCTTGTTTACACTACAGTTAAACTGAGGATCCTTTCCGGTAAAGAATTTGGGACACAAGGTAAGGGATATAAAGTGCATCACATTAGTATCGAATTCAATTTATTCAGAGATATGCAAACAGCGCCAATACAAATTTTTAAACAACCATTACAACTGTCAAATTAGCAAAAATACAATACAGATTATATCATTGCTGATAAGTGAAAAGGGCGTAAATCCAATGAATAGTCCGTGGACTTACGCCCTTTTCACTTTTCGCTAGTGATGTTAACTCAATTCTTTACAATACTTTACATTCAACAACACTAAACAAGAACACAAAACAATAAGGTGCACACTAAATGATGTAATTTTGAAGTCAATTTCAAATGATGATCGTAGCAAGCCTGAAGGGTTAATAGGGTCTCCTATAACATTGCTAATCATGATAAAATCTTACAACATGAAGCAACATGCTATAGCAAAGATCCCCCTTACCCTGTTAAGGCTGCAATTGTTGTTAAAACTGCATAAATACACTCAGGTGCTGGGGATGATCCATGATGAAATCCTTTGGCAAAAGACCGTCTTGTTTGAAAGAATAAGAACACGAAGTCCACTTTGCAGACGTCAAATGGGTGGCCTACCTTTCAGGGCGGCGCAGACCGGCTCAGCACAGCGCAGCCTGCGCCTAGCTACCAGGCCACCCAACGTGCGCGTACGGACCTGCTGTGCGACCAACAACAGACAGGTCGTTGCCTCGGACTACCTCGAACGAGGCTCGTGAACTCAAGGCCACGGTCACTGGGTCACCCGCCAAGGAGACTGACCACCGTCTAGAAGGACGAGGGTCTGGCTCCCACATTCCTCTTGTACACAAATATAGAATGTTCAAATTTCTTATATTACTGAATAAAGTTACATTAAACTGTACCTAATTCTCCTTGGATGCCAAGATATTTAAGATTAATTTAGACGACAAATGAACATGTTACGTATATGCATATGCTGGTTCAAACTTATGAATATAAAGCTACTTTATCGTTCCGAATGGTTCTGTTCTGCAAAGAATGCAGAGAACTCTCGATAAATCAGAATTCAATAAAGCGCATTCATGCATATGTTTTTGTCTACAATTTTCAGGAGTTGGCACGTGGGTGCGGGGCACGAGCCACCAGCGCAGCGGCGAGTCCTAGCGCCGCCAGCCGCCCATGATTAGCAGTCGTCACTTTACCAGAGGCCCATTCATTGCGAGGCGGCGGGCCCACGCACAAAGCCGTGATGCTAAAGAGGCACAATGCCGATCCGATAACCGTCCCTAGTCTTGTCCGGCCCAGCCCGGCCGTCTTGTCACCGTGACACGAACACTAAAGCAGAGGCCACGCCTCGGCCGTGAAGCTGACACCAAACGCTTCGCGCCGCACGCCGCGCGCCACCCAGGCGGCCGCCGGACAGTGTCCGGCCGGGGTGTCCAGACCAGCCAGGAAAGAGGCAGTGGGCCACGCCTCAAGAACGCTATGGTCCTCGCCAGCACATCCTAGCATCATGTCTGTACTTTTTCTCTTTTCGACGCTATCGACGCTTTATCGACGCTTTATCCCCCCCCCCTT
>NW_026269388.1:12518-19664 GCF_000697945.3 Frankliniella occidentalis | reverse complement strand
CCCCCCCTTTATCCCACGGGCGCCACTTTAGAACAGGCTGCTTGGATAGTTATTAAAACAGCACAACATTAACGCCCTTCCTCCCCTCCTCCCTGCCCGCCCGGCCCCCACGCGTCGGCGGGTACACGTCGGGGCGCCTCACCGCATTACCATAGAAAGGCGCCGCCTTGGCTCGCGTACATGTGTGTGAGGTGTCAGGCGTCGCCGCCGTCCTTCAGCAGGGCGCCCATGCAGGACATCATCGCCATGCAGAAGGCCCTCCTCGTGCAGCAGATCTGCTCGTGTGAGCCTACCTATCGCCACCTGCCCGAGCACGACCTCCTCGAGCAGGGTCCCCTTGGTCAGCGGATCTGCTCGTGTGGGCCCACTTCGAGCAGAACCTCCTCGAAGAAGACCTCGCCATGCAGCAGGACCTCGTGCAGCAGATCTGTTCAAGCACGCCCGCCTCGATCGCGACCTTCTCGAGCAGGACCTCCTCGAGCAGGATCTCGCGCACTGCGAGGACCGGCTCATGCAGGACCCCGCCGTACAGGACTGCCTCGCGCAGGACCTGCCCAGCAGACGCTTTTACATACCGGTCCGCGATAGACCAGGTCGGAGGAGAGGGTGCTGGCCGCCGGGGCCGCCGGCCTTGTCGGCCGGACGCTGCAGGACGGGCAGGACACGCCGCCGGCGCCGACTCCTAGTCGCGCTTGTTTTTGTAGCCATGGCTGACGATGTCCGTCAAGAAGGACGCAAAAAGACGTCCAAAACTTCCCCGGCGCGGCTCATCCACATCTCGAGGGAGGACGCGGCGGCGCGACACGGCGCGCGGCGGATGCTGCCGCCAGCGACGCCACGCCAGCGCGACAGTGGAATGGCACAGCCTTCGCGGCGCTCGATCGACGCATTCATCACGTTGACACCGGCTGCCGCCGTGTGGCCCGGCCCGGCCGCGGGAGGACACCGCACCGCGACAGCGCCGCGCCCGCCGCGCCTGACCCACCCCGACCCGACCCACCCTACCGGTTCCGGCCCTCCTCCGCTAACCCTGGCCCGGCCTGGTCGCGTTGGTCGCCACGGCCGCCCGCGCCGCGCCGCCGCCGAGGAGACGAGTCTCTCGCTACCCGCGACGGTATTTTCGCGGATGGCGCTCGCGGGATGCACTTGGGCGGCAGATGTCATTACGGGATGGCCTTCACCCAAATACGGGCCGCGGACCAGACAGCACCGCGCAGCGCCGCCGCCGCCGCCGCGCGCCAGGTGGCGGTCACGATATGCAGCGGCAGCCTGTCCTCTCCCTCCCGCCTGTCAGGCGTCCGGTGATCAGCAATCAGCCGGGCCGCCGCCGCCCTGTGTGCCGCCCGCCACGACAACAAGCGTAAAGCACACGAGCCCGCGCAGCGCGGCCCGCGAGCGCCGCCGGCAAAAACAATCATTTTAGAGGTTAGGCTCGTCGTCATCGGCGGCGAGTTCCAGTAGTCCTGTTGACTCCCACCCCGCGGCGCAGACACAACGTCGGAAGTTTTCCCCGCAGCAGCTCCCCCATGTTGTTGGTCGGGCGACGATGACTCGACGGCGTGTAGGGGACAGCGAGGCATCCCAGGGACTCGAGTGACGTGGATCCCTTTTTACCGAGATCTTCCGCCACACTGGAAAAACAGAGGAAGGGCTGCCTTTTCTAGGATGTAAAATTTTTACGTCCTTGGAAAGGTCTTCCCTAGTCATGTCTTCTAATCCGCTAAAAGTGTTTATCTCTTCTTTTCAGTAGTGTGAAGTCGCGTATACGATAACCATGTCGTATAGCATGTGCGCACATCCCGTTGATGGCAAGTTTGATGGCCCCTCCACGCTATAGTGCTCATCCGCACCGGTGGGCGCCCCCTCTCGCCCCTCTTCCCTCGCGGATGCGGACAATGTACGACGGTGACGCGGCTTGGACACGCCTCCACTCCGAAGAGCACGCGGCGGGCCCAGAGGGGCGGGCGGCGGGGCCCTGGCTCCGGCCCCGCGCCCGCCTCGCCCCTGGCCGAAATGGATTCCACCCATGCACAACCGCGAGCAGAGCCGAGGCGGCGTGCTGCGCGCTGCATAGCAGGTGGTGATGGTATGTCCAGCGAGTCAGTCCCGGCCGCAGCGGAGGCAGCCTTGGGCCAAGGGTAAGCCCACATCTGCTGCCGGCCCTGTGTGCCAGATCCTCCTCCCCCTCCTCCTCCACCTTCCCGACGGCTGCCCAGAGCTCGATGCGGGTACGGCCGCGAAGCCCGCGGCCCCGGACGGGGAGGAGTACGTATGACGGCGCCCTGCCAAGTCGCATAAAAATGGAATCGTATCCGGCCCACACAAAGACGGATCGAGTTTCAGCCGGGTGGCAGGAAGGGAAGGCTAACGAACGCCACAAGCCGCGACCCGGGGGGCGCCGCGGGGCCGGGGTGGCCCTGTGCAGTGCGCCAGTGAGTGCCCCGCCGACCGACGCGGGGACCAAGCGGTCACGCGCGCTCGGGTTCGACACCCGGCATTGGACTGCGCCAGCAACAGTCTAATTATATAGATTCTATACGGCCAAATACACACATTCACGACAGACAGCCATGTTAACACAAACGGCGAACCGAAACGTGTAGTGTGTAACCCGGAGGCGCCATCCGGACGTCGGAATCAGTCAAGTTAGGTCCGGTTGCGAGCGCAGAGCAGTCCACGGTACGCCATGACATTGTTGTTAATACTCGCCACCAGAAATGAGTCGTGCGTCGTGTAAGGGGCACCTAACGCGATGACGAAGATAGTGAGCACCGCGACTACAGAACGAGACAAACATTACATCGTAAGGAATTGAGAGAAGATATGCCGCTTCCCTTCGCTGCTTGCGGTGGGCGATCGCCCAGTCTTGTTGTTGCTGTACATCGCGAATGCCTTGGAGGAAGAAAAAAAAAAGGTTGACGATCGGGTAAAGACAACTGCGTGACGCAGGAGCCGGCGAGGCAGGGCAGCGGCCCTGCTGGCAGTGGCAGGGCAGCGGCAAGGAGCCCCCTCCACCGGGGGGGTCGGGGGGTCCGACCGACTGGAGGATGAGGGGCGAATGAAGCGTCGTGGGGAACGTTCATACGGCTGCATGTCAGACGGGCCGGCCGGGCCTGGCCGGGCGTCCCTGAACTGACCATGCAGCGCGCACCGAGCGTGCAGTGGAACGGTACCTCGCCACGCCCCAGCGCGCCTTACCCGCCTACCGCCCCGCCGAGACCCGCCCATCGCACCCCGCCCACGCCGCGACAAAGGGTCCATCATATACGAAGTATTCAGTTATCCCTTTCAACAGATAGGTTAGTCGTAAAATAATCCCGCAGGTGTTTCATTCAATCTTAGAACAGGCAAACGTCGAGAACAGTTCATACAAATGGTATATCATCTACGCTGCTCTCTCAGTATACAAGTGTCTCTGTTCTTGCCCTCTACGCGGTCGCGGGGGTAATCCACGACGTGACATGGTTCGCCCGCGGAGTGTTCTGCTCTGTCGCAGCGTCTGCCTATCTACTACTGCAGAGCCGTAGATGGGCCCACACCTTGTATGTATGGTTCATATATACCGGGTTTAACCCTGGCAAGCACCGGGTGCAGGCGGATTTGTCTACTCTAGAGGCCCGCCGAAGGTGCACAAAGAGAAATTTGAAATTGTAACTACAAGACAACGATGTGAAAATATTGATATTCGAACAATAATGCTGAAGTGTGTTGCATAGCATGACCGCATATTTGGCGTTTCAGCGAAAGTTTATAGAGGCCCGATGTTATAAGTCGTTAAAGAGCAACTTAGTGCATGATGTGTCTCCATGTTGATGTCACAATTCAGATGGATTTCATTACCCATATGTTACATATGGAACATTTCGCACAGCAGGAATACCAATGGAAAAAAATTCCACTCTAGAAATGCTAATATTTCTAGTATGGAAACTGTTCCAAATTACATCTGGAATAAAATCGATACGGATGGAAATACAAATAAAATTTGGGTAGAATGAAAGCTGGGTAAAGGTATACATTTTTGTCGATTGGGGTTGAGGTTCGGAAGAGGTGGTCTTTCTACCTACACGCAATAAACCCACCTGAAAATAACGAGTCAACCCCCGCAGTACAAGTGCAACGCCTACAGGCTCAAAACCCGTTAGTCAGAATGTCATTATAATGTAGATTGTACCGAATTTCCGTGAAACGAAGGAGGGGAAAATCCTTCAAGGGATACGTAGTTAGCGATTAGGAGGGTCGCCAAACAGGGTTCGGCAAGGAGGAGGGTCGGCGCCAGCCGCCGCGTACGCTGCTTGAGCTCGCTCTAGGTCCGAATATTCGGCACTAGCGATCCGTTGACGATCGCTAAGAACTATGAACACCTACATCGCGCAAATGTTGGCCCCGCGACGCGCCACGCCCGAAGATGTGTAGGGCCGTGCGGCCCATAGGCGGCGTAGAGTCCTCCCGAAAACCCGTGAGAAGCAGAGGGTGTCCGTCCCGACCACTTTCTACGGTTGAGGTAGGTGGGCGGCGAGGCGCACGCCGGGCCGAGGTGAGTAGCGACTAATAATAGCCGGTGGTCCGGTGTGGCGGGGCGGGGCACCGATACGTGCGGGCACGCCTGCCAGACCGTGCTACACCGACCGGCGCGCCGAGCCGAGTCGGGCAGCAGTACGGCATAGCAGGCAAGGACGTTCGTCGACCTCTGCGGCCCGACCTGGCAGCCCGGCTCGCGGGGGCAGCCAACGGTGGAGGTGGCGGTGGTATGCATGCTCCAGGTGGGGGAAGGGGGGATAAGGGAAGGGCGCAGCGTCCCAGCCCCGCCCCCCGATGAATGTAGGGACGGATATATCAAATCAAATCACGGTCCTAGGCCGAGCAGCGTGGACGCCTGGTAGTTAGGCAAACCGTTGTTGTCTGTGCAGACCAGCTGAGCGGGTGGCCTACCCCATGGTTTGCAGGCGTCCGGTCAGAGCCTCTCTGGGCAGTAAAGTCGGTCGATTGTGGTTTTCAAAATTGTGTTCCCTTCCTCCATTTTATTGAGGTTGCTAGGAGGGGGGTGTACTAAATCCAATGTCCTCTTGATATCCATTGCGTCCCCCAGCTCAAATAGACGGGCCAATCTTCTTTCCTCAAATCAAACAGAGGACTAGCCTCTTCAACCTTACCCAATTAGAGTCCTGTGCATGAAGTTCTCACTGTAAAGGAATGAGACTTTTTTTCTGAACGAGCCCACCTGTAGTGGTCCCTTGAGGAACCTAACTCAAAGTGATCGGTGACCCGAAATGGTTCAAATAGATCGGGGATAATCCTCACCTTTGCTAAAGCGAGGTTCTTAACTGGATTTTCAGTGTTCAAGCAGCCAGGGCCGCGGCGTCCCCCAGCCATGCTGACCAGGGCAGCGGCCGCAAAGCGACTTTACGCCGCGCCGAGTATGACGCCGTCTGGTAGCCGTGTATCACAAATCACCCGAACACAAAGGGGCGTTAGGTCGTGGCTTGGGGAGGGGAGGGGGCAGGAGCATGATCCACGACTAATCGGGGAGCAGAGCAGATAGCGAGTGGCAGTGAGCTGCATGACCTCTCGGTGTAACATCGGCCGCGCCGCCGCTGCACCGGTGGTGTAGGTACAGCAGGCAGCCCGCCCCACCGCTCCGAGGTGCTCTGAACTGCAACTACTCGCGGCCGGGCGCACGCACGCCGCGCCGCACCACTTGGAACAAATTGAACTGTCCGCCTCCGGTCGTAAAGCTTGGTGTGTTACAGCGGCAGGCTCGGCACACGACCATTCCTAGAGCTGGGAGATAGATGGATAGATAGATGGATGGATAGATAGATTCTGCGATGACCCGAAGAGAATGACGAGACGAACGCTCTCTCTGGAATTCGCACGCGAAGGCGAGAGAGCAGCGGTGGAGGGTCAGTCGTTGGTGTGACGCACACACTCATCACTTGGCAGCAGCACTTTGTTGGATCTCTGTTTCCTCGGATTCCTTGCGCCATGCGATTCGGAAACTCAATGACCTGATCGGAGTGACGCAGCGCGGCCCAGAGCGGAAGAAGCTGCCCGCTGCTTGGCATATAGCGGTGGGCGGGCATACCGCTGTTTTTGGCGAGCCAAGCGTGTCTTTCCAAGAACTCTCTCCTCTGAAGTGGAAACGAAAACTTTTGGTAAGTTACTCACCACTACTTCGAAATGGTGGCGCGCACCGCACCCCATGATAAGAAGTTTTAAGTGTCATTTGTTTCAGATAATAAATCTTAGGGAGGGATGGAGGATGTGATACTTTGGCGGTAGTCGACTTACTCGGTAAGCACAATAATAATGTGCCCCAACGAAAGAAAAAGGCAGATTCACTTTCAGTACGGCAAAGTCCTGATCCTGATGAAGATGACCCTCTCCTTCAGCAGGACGCTCGGAAATAATAAAAACAAAATAATTGATCACGGTTTCGGCCGTGGCGCGGCGTGGCTCGGCGCGGCGGTGATGTCGCCGAAGACGAGAAGAAAGGGAAGGTTAGGACCTAAAGTGCCTGTGCGGTGACCTTGCGCCGCGGCCGGGGATAAATTAACCGGCTGCAGCGCGTTCGAAAAAGCACAAGCCTCATTAGGGCACCACTGTCAAAATTGTAATCGCGTGACATCTCTCCGATGAGCACAATACATTATTGCATGAGGTGTTTTATTTTTGTTACTATATTGGTGCGGCACCAAAACTCCAAATATAAAAAAATAATATTTGAGACGTAAGAAAAAGGTGGCAACGCACTTTTGCTGCCAGCTTTTGTCCGTGACCCGGTGGCGAGCGAGCGCCGTCACGCGGCAGGCGACAATAACCACACATGCCACACAACTCAAAACGAATAACCGGAATTTTTCTCTCGTAAAATAAGGAAAAAAGGAAACACAGTCGAGCCTTCTTCCTTCGCTGGGCGAGACCCCTGACAAGGCCTCTGGGTGGCTGACCAGATCACCGCTACTGGTCTAGGATTGGTCTAGGACCCGGCAGAGGTTCACACCGGTTCACACGGGCCATGTTGGCGAGGACAAATTTCGTGGAACACACAATACCATCGTCACTTTCGTTTTATTATTACGCTTCGAGACACGATTCATCATACATCATACTTGCTTTTCATGAACGAGTGAGGGGAGGAAGGGA
>NW_026269388.1:0-10151 GCF_000697945.3 Frankliniella occidentalis | reverse complement strand
GGGGGGGGGGGGATAGGTATTGGGAAGCGACCGTCGGTTACACCATGACATCAATCCCTCGAGAATGTTTAAGGTGTGTAAGGTTGGGTAGGTACATTCAGGGTGTTGGAGCGAGGCGTCAATTGACTTATCGCATCACTAGGAAGAGCGAGAAATAGCGTTGGAGAAAGAGAGAAAGAGAAGAGCGAGACGGTCACTAATAAAACAGGTGTTTGGCCTGCGGGGTCACAGGCCGTTTCCATTCGTCGCATCTTCCACAACCTCGCGGAGTCGGTCGCTCTCCGTAAAAACTGACCAGCGTCTCAGTCAGGTGGCCCTTGACGCACCCAGTCGAACGACCGTATCGCGAGATTCGGGAGAGGCGAAGCTAGCTGTGGTCACTATGGGTCATTCGGTAAGGTTCATCCCCCTCCCCCGACCAGCTGTGGAAAAGTAGGCCACCCACCCAGGAGGGGCGCGCAGCACTGCCCAATCACCAAGCAGCCATTGAAAGTCTATTACACTCAGAATGGAGCCCACCTTTTTTCGCATTTTTTAGCAGCTGTCTTTCAAGCCCCTCTGATCTTCCTCGTCATTTTCAAAAACATTTTTAGATTGCAAACGATTTAACGGCTTGATTAATCAGGACGTCGCGAAATTTTAGTAACTCTCCAATTCAGCTCTAATTTCCGTCCCCAGATAAATCACGTACAAAATCCCCCTACCTTTCCCTCTTTACGCTTTCAGCCAGCATGTCGCACCGAGGTCCCTGGCTCGTTACCTCGCTGGCGGATGCTGGCGGGTCCCAAAGCGCTTCTCAAGGGGGAGGAAGGCCGCACTCACATCGCCGGCGTGCGACTGGCTGAAAAAACTTCCCATGGGCGCCGGGTCTGAGAGAAGCGTACGGTAGCGGCGCGACGGTAGCTCTCCGCCCACCAGGCCTGGCCACTCTGTAAACACGCGGCACGTCGTCGCCCGGCATTGCCAGGGTAAATCAGCCCGCCTTCCGCTTAAGAGTTAATTTCACGCACTGACAGAAAAAGGATGCACGCCGCAACGAGCGCACCCCTCTTTTCTGCGATACGATGACGAGTGCATAGCGGCGGAAAAACCATTCGAGCGAACCGCAGTGGTAGTCCGCATATCCCTGCAGTAAATTACGTCTGCATGCGGAGGAGTGTTTGTTCTCTCGACGGCCACAAACGGTTCCCCTCCGGCGCACGGCGGCGGCCTTTCTTTTTATTACTTGTCACAATCTTTGCCTTCTTTTTTAGCAGTGCCCCGCCGATGCCGCCGGCGCCTCGCATTGGCTCGGGGCGTGGTGAGGAGTGGAGCGGCCGCACGCCTGTTGGGGCGTTAGGCTCGTGCTAATCGTACGGGTCCACTCTGCGCCCTTCCCCTCGGCCCGTCGCGTCGTGTCGGGTCCTTCCGAGGGTCCTCCCCACGCCGATGGGGCCTCCCGATATTGTCTGCGCTGCGCAAAACTCCTTGAGAGCTCCCCTTCTCCCCGGCGAGCAGCGCAGCTTGGCGGCGTGCGGCACGGCGGCGGTGGTTTTTCATGTAACGGCTGGAAACTCAGTGCAGTTATTGCTTTGAATAAAATTTTATTACACTGCCTCGCTGCTAATTGCCGAAGGTTGGCTGTTCATCGCGTCGGGATGCGTATCGCTTTCGAAAATAAGCTTGCACTCTCGACCCGAATGGTTGTTGCTCTGCTTGCCAAAAGTTTGGTATTCTTTGTTATAACACGCTAAATTTTGGCAATTTTGGGCACACAAACATGCTTCGTAAAATATAAATGAAAAAGAGGCTCACAATTTTGATTCCTTTTTGACCTCTTAGTTAGCATGCGAATATTGGCTAAGATCAGGCCAAATATTGCCGGTTACTAATAAAGGTATTCGGAATTCAAAAACAAATGCTAAAATCTTGAAAAGCAAAGCTACCACATAGCGTTATGAATGTGCTCCTCAGTAGTTTTTTCCACACGTATGTATGAGCTAAATAACCTAGTATTTACTTGATAATGATTTTTCTTTTGTTTTATTTGAGTAAAATCAAGTTAAATGTTAAATTATTTGTCGTTGCGCTCGGCAAAGATCCTATTATTGTAGTTCGGTCGGAGTGGCGATGTTGTACAATCGCAAGATGACGAGGTAGACATGGAAATACGCAGAGAGGGAGGAAGAGAGGCAGAGGCAGGGCAGATAGAGGAGGGAGGAAGACAGAGAGAACTGCACAGCTCGGCTCAAGGAGGGCGCTGGACGCATCCATCAGTTCCAGGAGCCCCACTCGCCCCTACCCCACGCCGAAATGTAAATTTTTCCTTGGCTTTGACGGCCATCGCATCTCGCGGCGAGAGACTTCTGCTCCACCAAATTATTACGAAGCGGTTTTATTATAGGCGGTGATAGCAGCGGCAGCGAGAACAGAGTGGGTGTTGATAGCGCTAATTATAGGCTCGTCCGGTACCATGCACCACGCCCTCCCCTCATTGGATAACGCCTCAGGTCGACCGGCCCCTCAGGTCTAATCAACGCTTTTAACTCCAGAAATTTATCACAAGAACGTTACACGAACTATACACATAGGCTCCCCTAGTCTGCGGGTATAGATAGACACATTATTCTACGCAAATTTTTTGTTGATTTCAGTCATTACACTAAAAAATAAATGAACGTATTGTATTGGAGAAGTTCATTGTTATAATAGGTGAATTTATAAGTACAATCGATGCGGTACTATTATTTTTTTAAAGTAGTGCATTCGGGGGAATTCCCTGCTCGGATTATTATGACAGCTTGCGATACACGCCAACCGCATATGCTATGAGCCTAGGTACGATAGTCTGAGTGGTTCTCGCCGATACAGAACAGGTCAACGCCGCAGCCGTTGGTGTGGCGCCGACCTCTAGGAGGCCCAAACGTTAAACGTATGCAGATCCACCACTTAGCGAGGGGGTTCACACGGCACGGTCTTCGGCCGCATCGGCTGTCGGGTCGGCCGCTGTAAGTATTTCTAACCCCTTAGCAACAGAAGACGTCATCCTCACGGGATTTTTTTCCCAAAGGTATGGCGCGGCAGACAAGACGAGTGGTACCCAACTCGCCAAAATCGCGTACAAAGACTGGAAATAGGAATGACTGTAGTTGATTGTAATATATTGGTACGACTGTAAAATACTGTAAAGACTGTAGATAAGGAAATGATTGTGTGCGATTACATATGACTGGAGGTGACTGGAGGTGGGACTGGAGGTGACTGGAAAGTGACTGGAAGTGACTGGAAGTGACTGGAAGTGACTGGAGTGACTGGAAGTGACTGGAAGTGACTGGAAGTGACTGGAGTGACTGGAAGTGATTGGAAGTGACTGGACGTGACTGGAAGTGACTGGACGTGACTGGAAGTGAATGGAGGTGATTGGAGGTGTGACTGGAGGTGATTGGAGGTGATTGGAGGTGACTGGAGGTGTGACTGGAGGTGATTGGAGCTGACTGGAGGTGATTGTAAAGATTGGAGAGATTGTAGACAGACTGGAAAAGACTGGGAAGATTGGAGATGATTGTGAATGATTATAATTTGATTATTTTGCGAAGTGTACGAAGACTGGACCAAGTTAGGTACCCCTCGAGACAAGATTTAGGACCTTCTCGTTGGGTCCCAAGAAGAAGCTCGGTGCCGTGTCAAGCTTGGGGAACGGCGGACCATGAACCTTTCACCTTACCCGCTCCTCGTACTCAAATAATAATTACAAATGATAATGTCACCAGATTCGCATTAGCTTCGCAAACATACATAGTATACAGTACCCACACGAAGCATACGCCATCACTTACGTTTTGTTTTAATTGCAGTTTTGAGCTGACAGGACCTACAATAAAATATCATAAGTAGGTCCATGCGCATTCACCCATAGGAAGAATCATATGATAGTTCACTGTAAGAAAACCTACAGCTACTGATGTACAACTCAGCGCTTCAGCGCTGTACTTTGAAATGATTTTATCAGTTTTTATCCCAGTGCTTTCACTCCACAATATACAACGAAAATTTCACAATCCGCTATTAGTTCATAATTGACAGCGCCAGGCTGTTGTTATATTGTAGGTTTTGCTTACACTGCGTTGTAAGAACCAAAAGCTTTCCTACGTCACTTTTCAGTGCAGTCTGGGTACTTCTCGTCGTGTAGACAATGTTAAGAAACTATAGCGAACTTCGTTAGGAAGGTTTTATGCTTTGATGTTTTCCTGTTAACGCTATAATTTTCCCAGCTCACAAGAGGTTGACTCTAAGAGACACAAATCTCAGAGTTTTCGCTTTTCCTGCGTCGCGGAAACCTTTGTTTGTTGCGGCTGCCACGATGGTGTAGTACATACTGGCCCAACCCCATCCCCAGCGCCGCCGCTAAGGCCACTGCCACGGTCAGTGTGCAAGTGCGAAGGCTGCAGGTAGGATGCGTTTTCGGGAGTGGTGGGGCGCGGCGGGGCGCGTGGCGGGGAGGCGCGCGGGGCGGGGGCGGCGCGGCAGCCGGCGGGTCCCGGCGCGGCCACAGCAGCGTGCAGTCTCTGACCAAGCGGCCCCACGGCTGCACCTCGCGCGCTCGCTCCTCGCTGGGCCACCGGGCCACGGGTACACACAAACACACACACAGGACGACACGGACGGAACGAGCCGGTTCAGCAGCAACGCCGAACCGAACAAACCGGGCCGCTTTTGCGAACCTGGCCGCGCGAACCGAACAGCGAGCGAGTCGTCGGCCGACCCGACGAACCGGACCGCGAGCGGACGGGCCGAGCCGGACGGATACGGACGGGGAGGGGGAGGAGGGAGGGACACCAGTGCGCCAGAGTGTTTTTGTTGTGGTTCCGACCCTCCAGGATTACGACATCGACAGCCTCCTCACCGGCGGCCCCCCGGCTGCCACAAGGCACCGGCTCTGCTCCACACGGTCAGTACGACCCCGACCCGGGTCACCCCTTCTCTCATTTGCACCAGGCTCGTGTATTTACGACTTTATACTGGCGGTCAGAAGATTCCGCCCGCGCGGCCACCTACAATACTGTCGTAAACTCATCATACACCTCGGCACCCATGGATCCTGGCAGCGCAGAGCGGGTAGCCTCGTGGCCGCCACCGTTTTCGAGAGGGTAGCGGGGCGCCGCGACGCCCGCCGCGTGTTCGTTCTGTCCTCCGTCGTGACGCCCGCTTGGTCCGGTGGACTGGCGGGGCGGAGCGTGCAGGAGGGCAGGCAGGGTGATGAGGGCGGGAGGGGCGGGGCGGTGCTGGGCCACCTTCGGAAAGGCGAGGCGGTGGCTCGGCGCACACCAACCCTCTGGCTGTTTCACTTCCAGCGGGGCGAGCGGCAGCCTTGGCAGACCTCCAGAGTGGGAAATCATGACAAGTTTCCAGAAACAGACCATTAAGAGGTGGTGGTGGGTGGCGGGGACGAGGGCGGCGGGGAAGGGAGCGTGCTCAATAGTATCGCTAGAAAGGCCAGTCGACTTTGACGGAGAAGAGAATCTGATTTTGTCTTCATATTGGGGTCAGGCTAACTCGCTGACCGTCTCTGGTAGACGGTCCTGTGGCGGTCCTGCGGCAGGCCTGCGTCATACCGTACCAGACTGGCGCGAGGCTGTCCGCACGCAGGACGCCAACGGCAGCCCAAAGACAGCCCGAGCAGAGCGGAGGCAAGCGAAGCCAAGCCGAGATGCGGCGTGCGCGACGTGCGTCTGAGGGCTCCTCTCAGCGCACACCCCGTGGGCAAAATAGCAGTTTTCGTTAGAAGGGCCAGATAAAACAGAAACCGCGGGCAGCAGAGCAAGAAACTGTCATCCAAAAATGAAGCGTGTAATACGAATAGATAGAATGTCGTCCCCTTTTCATGATTGTAGAGGCAGGCTTTCGACGGGCGCGGGTGCGGTCCATCCGCCCCATTTTTGTGCACAATAACGAATGTCTCCTCAAGGCGTCAATGTATACCTTTCTCTAGAACCAAAACTTGACACCAGCATCTTCAAGGTAGCCACTTCGAGTAGCCATTCCCTCTAAACAAAATGGGGAGTTTGTTGCATTGTCAAGTGTGGTCCTGCCATACGCGCCTACAAGTGTGCGGCAATCACACAGTCGGATTCACTGCGAAAACAAACAGAAGTAAAACGTTTCTGTCGCTGGGGCTTTTCTCAGAACTAGTGAAGGGTAGCATTTGCCTAAAGGTTTCAAGTCGCAAACTGTTTCTCAGACCGTGCACGACGCACAGCCCCGAGGCAAGAGCCCGGCGCAGCCCCGCGGAGTACCTGTTCCACTGGTGGGCTGCTGTAAACCTCCCTCGCGCAGAAGCCTTAGCAAATGTTTGGAGCAGCTTCATTAACAGGCCGTAAAACGCAAACCCCAGTGGATCGAGCGCGACAGTCACCGAAGTCAGCACTTGTCGTTTTATACACACGATCGGTCAAGGTCTCTTTTCGCGCACATTGTAGCGTTAACTTGATCAACGAAATGACGGCGGAAAAAAAGGCAGTAAAAGAAAAACACACTTTCTAAGGAAGACTGTTAATCAATCGGCCGCCCGCCGCGACGTTTTCACTGCTGCCTCTTCTTTTTCACGGAGTAGATTTTGAGAATCTTTCCTCATCATCATTCGCCCGTTAACGGGCGTCCTTTACACGAGACCTCGACGCGGGAGACATATAGGAGAGGCCGCTTCATGTGTCAAAATCACGTGCCATCTTCCTGCTCGTTCCAGTCCGGCATGTAGAGGCGAACACCCGACACAGTGCCTCTGTGTATAATGTGGGACACACGGTCTTTGCATGCCCCGAAATATTTATAAAACTGCTATGCGTACCGCACTCTATAGACGTTAGATTCATTGACTACTTATCATTTCTGTTTTGGTCCCCTTTGCACCTAACCGACCGAACCCTCCTGCGCCTCCCCGCGCCACGCCAACGCCACGCCCGTCAATGAAGCGGGCCGTCCTGGCAGCTGGCGAGGTGACAATGCATCACGATGAGTCCTGTGTCACTCACCTGGCCGACAATGAGGCGTATTGTGAAGCAGCTCACATACGGCGCTGCGCTACGGGGCCTACCCTGTGCCGTGGCGTCCCGTAGGGGAGGGGCGTGGCGAGGCGTGGTGGCATCCTTGACCCCCCAGCGCAGCATGGCACAGGTATGGTAGCGCCGCGGGACGACAAAGCCCGCGATTAGCAGCAAGCAGCCCAGCTCCCGGGGAGTGTCACTGTGAGGACCATATGTGTGACCTCACGGGCCTCCAAACTGCTGAGACCCGCAGGGACCAGGTGACATGTATAGAACTGCAAGAACAAGAAGAAAAAAGGATTTAGTTGTCAGAACTAATGAATTGCATGAATTACTTTGGACCAGACAAGAAATTTGCCGATGCAGCTAATAATTCTTGCTTGCTAGATGTGTCAATGAATTGAAGGCTGTTACAGCCAGAAAATGGTAGTCTTGAAACAAGACAAAAGGCGTTGCTTCAACGCTATTTTTACATCAAAAAAAAAAAAGTACAAGGAAAATTGTCTTTAACCTGAGGCAAATGGCGTTAAAATGAAGTTAAAATTTCCTTAGATCAACTTAATTTACTTGGAATTAATGGATTAACCTTAAACCAAGGTCGAAAATTACCTTGTTTTTTTTGGTTTTTTTCAAGGAAATGCCTTGGTGTAAGGACACAATTTTCTGGGTGTACGGACGTTTTAAAATAGTACTAGAGCAACCGCAACGTGATTCTACTGCACGCACACGGTGTGGTGCCATCCCTCGCATTCGACCCTCGCGGTCCGTAAGGTTTGCCAACCCCGCAGTTTATAACGAAATGTTTTTTGTTGTTTTTTTGCGTGACGTCCAGCACAACAAACGATGACATGGTTGTGTCACACGGGCGGCAGGCGCAGGCCCACCAACTTGCCAACTTCATCGCAATTCCGTCGTAGCAGCAGCGGGGGACGGGAAAGGGTAGGGCGAGAGAAATGAGCGAAATGTTTGAGTAAATAATGCGAAAGGAAGAGGGGTAGGGCGAGATTGTCCACGAGCGTAGCTGTACCAAGTAACAGTAATCGGTCACAAAAACGTCCGCTGAATAAAAATCGCGTCTGATTTGTGTTCAACATTAGCCCAATCTGATCAGGATCGACCTTTAAACACGCCATTAACGTATTTCACACGTTCAAAACACGTCACAACGTAAGCACGAAAAAGACCGCCTGGGACGTTTCTGTGACTGATCTCAGTTTCTTAGGGTACTCCAGCGCTTGACCCGCGGTGGGCCTAATGAAGCCATTCATCTGATGGAAACACCCTGCACTAGCGGAGGAGAGACCCGCATGCTTTACTTCCAGTCCAGGAGGGAAGGGGGAAGAAGGGGGCGGAGGACCAGCAGCAGCTGCTGAGTGTTGTAGGGGGATTCCAAAAACGGAGGCAGACCGCGCCGCTGGCGGGAAGGACGCTGTAGTCGCCCACCCGCGGCCGTGTTCGTCCTTCCGCGAGACAAATGCTCATCGTTGTATCTACTTGAATGAGAAATGGAAATGTAGCGCTACTACGGTCGTGAGGCGGCCGCTGACTGCTGACGAATGTAGCGCGGGCAGACTCTGACCAACAGCGGTGGGGCCGGGTGGGGCGGTGGTGGCGGGGCGGGCACAAGCCCCTCGCGGGCCGTGACGCGGCGTGGCGCCGCCGCGAGGACGCTATTTGCATTACCGCTGCGCGAAATGACGTGCACTAAACGACAGTAATGGGCGGGGGCCGTGGCCTATCGTGAACCTGGTCAGCGCGGCGGGCGGGGCGCGGCGGGGCCGCCGAGCATGTCGATGAATGGGAGAAAGGAGACGTGCCGCCTGCGGGGAGCTTGTTAGCACGTCACACCGACACCTGGACGTTCACCCGAGGGCCCTCCCCGGTTAGGGACGTCATCCGGATACCGAGCAGCGGTGTCATTATTCGGATATCGAGCGGGGGCGTCATCCGGATACAGAACAGGGACGTCATCCGGATACCTGGCAGTGGTCAATGTGCAGAATAGTGGAAAGGGTGCTTTCGTCTGGCAGTCCCACCGTCAAAACAAACTCACAGGCGGTCTAGTCGACGACGACGCGATAAATCCTCACCTAATATGCGATGACAAACCGGAGGAACTATATTATACGACACCGCCAAAATGAACGCTGCTATTTGAGGGAATTTATGACTACAGCTTCTATGGGCAACACTCGGCGACTCTCTCTCCTCTCTCTCTCCCCCCCCTTATCGTTGTCTAATATTCGCGACTTCCTGCGCGTCGCGTCTCTAGTCACAGTTTACAGGGCGAAGGCCGACGCTTTACGTCGTTCGACTCCCCGCTTCCGGCTTGTCCCTTTGTGTCGCCGCGAGGATAAACCTCTAACTTGCGCCGCTGCAATGAATGTCTCCTCCGCAATCTCATCCCGAAGGCTGCCGCTGCTTGTGAGACACTTAGACACTGCAGTCGGCGAGGCAGAAGGGCCCAGACAGACGTGATCCTCCCCCGAGGCAATTCGCAGCGGAGAACGTAGGCCTAAAAACATTCGCGGCCCCCGACATTAGCCATTACGGCCGGCGTTAAAAAGGGCTTAACGATGTTTCCGTGAAATTCGGTAGCGTGGCCGTGCCGTCCCGTCCGTGCCTTGGTCACTGCTATCGGCGGCGCCGCCAACGCTTCTCGATAACTCATAACTCACCTGCCGCCCTTGGTGATGAGAGCCAGTCCTTCAACGGCTTTGCCGCCACGCCGCGCCGCGCCCCGCCGCGTCCCGCCACGCGCGTCTTTCGGCAATGGATTTTGGCGGCCAAAGCTAAACGTTTATTATTTTAATAAATGGCCTCGTGACGTGTACCGCGCGTACGAAGGAGAATTAAAAGTAAGTAAAACCTCATCTCTCTGCGCTGCCGCTTCTCTTTTCCCTCTGCATCTCCTTGGTTTTGTTGTTCCTCGGCCTTGAGACACTTTTTACATGACGCGCGCGTCAGCAAAAACTCGTTAGGGCCTGTAGTATATATAGTACAGTCTTCTCTCGCGGAAAGGGTTCACAATCTCGCCAATCGATCCACCGATATATGTAATTATACAATTTTGTTCTCGCTTCCCTTTGCTGTCGTAATCAGTCGATTCGGAATTCTCTTTTCGCCACGAGG
>NW_026269387.1:6478-16828 GCF_000697945.3 Frankliniella occidentalis | reverse complement strand
CCTCCCTCCCTCCCTCCCAGATGCTAGTGCTCCTTTTCTTCTGGGGATGCATACCTCGCACGGGGCCGCAAGGCGCCTCAGCGAGCAACCCGGCCGCACGCGTGCATCCGGTACAGCATAACCAGAAGAAAAGACGGCGGCGATGGGCCACCCTGTAATGCCAGATCCCTCACCTTTCTTGAGCCTGAGCGTCTTTCTCCAGAGCGCGGAGAAGATGCCGTCGGTCCAGTCGTTGGTGGCCACGTCGAGGCGGCCGAACATCTGCGCGGCCGTGATGGCCTTGGGGTTCATGCGCATCTCGCGGTGCGAGTCGCCCAGCGCCGTGAGCGCGCGCATGAGCGTGTGGATGCAGGTGGACTTGCCGGCGCCCGGCGGGCCCAGCGTCATGATGCCGTGGCGCACGCGCTGCGTCTCGTACAGCTGGATCAGCTTGAGCACCCACGGCGGGTGGTAGATGAGGCCCAGCTGGTTCACCTGGTTCTCGATGGCCTCCTCCAGGTCCTGGTAGGCCGTCTTCTCCAGGGCCTGGTTCGGGAACAGGTCCGCCACCAGCGACATGAAGAGCGGCTCGTCCTCGTCTGGGGGGCAGAGAGCAGGTCGTCAGACTAACCACAGCCACCACCCACCCCTACCCCCTTTCGACGGAACAACACCCACCTATGAGCTTGGACAGGTTCATGTCCCGGAGCACCCTCATGACGATCGTGCTCTCCGTGTCCTTGCTGTTGACCCGCTTGGCTGCACCCAGCGTGCGCAGCACGGAGAGGATGTTCCTCAGGCCGAAGTCGTAGTGCACCTGCTTGGTGAGCTGCTCCTCGCACAGCTTGTACAGCGTGTAGAACTTGCGCGCCAGCGTGATGTTCTCCAGGAAGCCGCACGAGGCCAGCTTCACCCGGATGATGATCTGCCGGTCGGGCACCATCATGGCCACGGTGCGGAACTGGATCTTGAGATTCTCCGGCAGCTCCTTCCGCCCCGCGTACCCGGGGTTCTGAAACGGTCAGAAACGTAATGATGAGTGTTTCGTTCCAAGCCAAAAATGAGTCAGGGTTAGGCGCCTACGAACCATCGTGATAAAGATGCCGAACTCGGGGTTCAGGTCGATGAGGTCTCCGTCCGTAAAGATGAACGACTTCTTCTTCTCCTTCTTGGAGGCGAGCACGACGGCCACCTGCTGCGCCGCCACCGACAGGACGGGCAGCTCGATGCGGTTGAACTCGTCGAAGCAGCCCCAGGAGCCGGACTGGGCGAGCCCCTTGTAGATACGGCCCAGCCCGCGGTAGTCCATCTGGTCGGAGCAGTTGAACACCACCACATACTTGGCCAGCGTCTTGCCCATGTCCTTGACCGTCTCCGTCTTGCCCGTGCCCGCGGGGCCGCACGGCGCGCCGCCCATGCTCATGGCCAACGCCTGCGCCAGGGTGATGTAGCACCTGCCGTGCAAAAGACAGTCAGAACCAGGACGTTCCAGGTATTACAGTTACGTCGGGAGCGCTCAGCTTGTTCGATCAACCTGTCGGTCAAGGGGGTGATGACCAGGCGCTCGGTGCAGCCCAGGTACTCATTCTGGTAGCTGAAGGTCACATCCGTGATGGCGATCAGGGTCTTGTCCAGGTCCTCCTTGAAGTAGAAGCGGCACTGCTTGAGCCACTCGAAGTCGTTGGCGTGTCGGACGTTCATGCGACACTAGAATTCAGAAAAATGTGTCACAAGGGGCGTAAAGAGACAGGAGAGCAAGAGGTGATTTATGGAGGCCATGTTCACCAAAATGTCAAAGATGTCCCTCTGATGCACGTGGATGGTGATGAGGGTCTCGAACTTGGTGCGCTCGATGCGCGTGAGGTCGCGCGTCGTCTGGTCGATGAGGGTGTTTAGCAGCTCCAGGAAGCGGTTGTTGGTGTCCGCCATCACCTTCTTGTCCTGCCGCGCCTGCATGAGAGCCAGCTCCGCCTCGCGCGTCCATATCATCTGGATGCCCAGGATGCCGACCTGCGCCGGCATCTTGTCGAGGAAGGCGAGCAGGTTGAAGTTGGGGTCGTTGACCATGGTGAAGGCGAGCCTGATGATGGAGTGCAGCGACATCTGCGAGGTCTGCAGCAGGCACGTGAGCCACGTCTCCACGCTGCCCTCGGCGCGCACCGCGCGCTCCAGCTGGATGCACTCGCCCTCCGAGGAGATGACGGCCGTCATCTTGTTGTACTCGATGTCGTGGAACTTGACGAAGCGCGTGTTGTCAAAGATGGACAGCAGGTGGTTCTGGATCGTGTGCGAGTCGGAGGCCTGGCCCAGGATCTCGAGCAGGGCGGGGTCCGAGACGAAGAAGAAGCGCGGGAACATCATGCGCTTCTTCTCCAGGTAGCCGCTGAGCGACTTCTGGCACAGCTCCAGCTGCTCCTGCAGGTGCGGCAGCAGCTGCTTGAGCATGTCGTCGCCCACGCAGCACGACACCACGCCGGGGGTCTCGTGAGCGCGCTGCATGATCTTCTGCCACGACTTGTCTATTTTGCTGAACCTGCAACCAGCACAACAACAGTCAGCACCAAAGGAAAAATAGAAAGTTAAAAATTATCTCGGAAAAAATGTTCACGGCACCTCTTTGCCTCCTTAGGAAGCTGCTTCGCGATATCACCGCCCACGAAGACGGCCTCCAGATACACCCACATATTCTGCACGAGCAACCACCGCTCCAGGATCTCGTTGGTATTGGACAGGTCAAAGACCCACTGCTGGATCTGCTTCCGGAACGGCGCGTTGTACCGGTTGGACAACAGTGACCCCAGCACCATGAGGCTGTCCTCGAGCTGGCCGATGGTCTCGGCCGTGGTGTCGCCCCGGAGCAGCAGCTCCCCGCGGTTGTTGAACGTCATAAACGTGAGCTCGTGCACAGACCACTCGTTGGTCACCTGCCGCAGCTTGGCCTCGATGTCCTTCTCTTTCATCGCTGAGATGCAAATATCCTGAATAACAACGCCGTAAAGATCGTCAACGTCATGGAGAAATGCCTCGAAAACTCCCTCGGCGTGTAAAGGAGAATGTAACACTGACCTCAATGTCCTCCTTGTACTTGAGGAGAGGCGCCTCCAGGATGTCCTTGAGGCAGAAGCTTTCGTTCTCCAACTCGAAATTGTAGCTGGTGACCTCCATGATTCTCTGCCAGTGACGGGGCTTCATGGCCTTGTTCGCCATGAGCTCCAGCAACGGGCACATGTCGTTGAAGTCGTCGATAGTTCTCTTCAGGGCGTGGAAGGCTGGCCATTCCTACGGAAAGATAGGCGATTAAAAATGCTTCAGATAGTTTCAGCTTTAGAATATTAAACGCAGTGCGATTTCTTTCGTGTCATTAATCACCTTAAGCCCCTTGGGCAGCTTGCGGCAACGGTTTTGGAACTCCATAAGTTCGTTGTTGATCTCTTCGATGTTGACCTCTCCCCACGGTATGTCGTAGTACGAGGAAACACGATCTATGACGTCGTTGTACAGCTTGTAAAGCTTCTGAAGCAGGTTGAGCTCCTTTCGGATCTGAGCTAGCTCCGGATAGTCCGTGATCGCCAGGCCGAACAGCTCCTCGCCGCTCTGGTAAGCCTGTAGTTTGCGCCACATGCCGTCGAACCGGTTCTGTGTTCAAATAAAAGATAACATTTTAATCAATTGTTTATGAAATCAATATAAAATCCTTCTAACCACCCCACCTTCCCTTCCCCGCACCTGGAACAGGATGAGACGGTCGGAGGCCTCTCGCGGGGTGAGCCCCGGCATCATGGGGCCCGAGGTGCGGTACTCGTGGCAGTACTCGACGTTGTCCTGTCGGAAGCGCTCCAGGTTGCGGCGCAGGTCGTCCTGGAAGGTGGGCTGCATGTTGAGGAGGGTGCACGTCACGTCCATGGCGCGGCCCTGCAGCCGCTGCCAGGTGTAGCGCAGGCTGTCCACCTGCTCCAGGTCCTCGCGGTCCACCGGCAGGTCGTATCTGGAAAAGTCGCCAAGACGTCGTATGGTAGGACTCAATAGGGTCACTCTGGTGTCAATATGCCGTCAAAAGGCCTTTGGGTGTTTGTGAGCATCAGGCTCAGTTAGTTTTCCCCTTTCACTAGCATGTGTTTTACAGGGTGGATGTTTTTGGGCGCGCCCCTACTGTACCGCATCGACTCTCACCACCACCCCCGGCCCCCGTGCGTGTATGCAACCCGTCCGCACGGCTGCATCTGTTACAGTATAGAGGGGCGCGGCTTGGAGCACCCCGTTTACCTGGTGATGACGTTGAAGGCCTCCTCGATGGGGTCGATGCGCAGCTCCATGTCCACCTCCTGGTCCCGGATCTTCTTGAGCGTCTCCATGACGAGGCGCACGTCGTCCAGGTCGCGGATCTGGCGGTCCAGTTTGCGCTCCATCTCGTTCATGACGGCGTACACGTAGTCCATCTCGCGGTGGTACTTCTTCTTGAGCACCTGGCCGATGCGGTAGGTGCACGATTTCACCTCGGTCAGCAGCCCGAACTTCAGGCGTTCTGAGGGTAAAACAAACGGGTGAGACGCGCTGAAAGCAGCTGAAAGCAGCTGAAAGTGCAACTTCACATAAAGCATCCCAGCGGACCGGGTCTCTCACCTGTGCTGATCGCGAGGCAGCCGAAGTAGTGCATGTCGGGCTCGGTGGCCAGGTCCGCCTCCAGCTCGCCGTGGCGCCGTAGCATCCCTTCCAGGTCGGTCAGCCCCAGCTTCAGCATGTCCTTGCGGTTCTGCGCGCCGCGCCACAGGAACTTGTACGGCGCCCAGCGGTCGATGAAACCCTTCAGCTCCTACGACGGAAAGGGGTCCCCGTCAACGTCCACACAGTGTCTCCCGAGTGATCCTTGCTCCTCGGACTGTACGCACCACGCGGATCTCTTGCGTGCAAGTCGACAGCAGGGACAGGGTCTTGACGACCTCCTTGTTCTCCATCACGTGGGAGTAGAAGTTGCGCGGCATCTGGGGGAACCGGGGCCGCTCCTCGGAGAGCAGGCGGTAGAGGCGGCGGCGTCGCGCGCGCGGGTCCTCGTCCTTGTCGGCGGCGGCCGCCGCGCTCTGTTCCAGGCGCGACACCACGTCAGCGGCGATCTTGTTCTGGCAGGCCGCCAGCCTCCGCCACCCGGTGCGCTGTGCGTGTCACAGGAGGACGAGGAAGGGGAGGAAAGGCGGGCCAGGGTGGTAGGAGAGAGAGAAAGAGCGAGAGAGAGAAATAGGGGAGGGAGGGAGGGAGGGCAAGCCAGGACGCCGACGGTGGTAGACGTGCAGGGGGTGGTAGACACGGTGGAAGGCGGAGGCGGGCGGACGCACGAACAGCGACACGGACACACAGGACACGACAAGGACAAGACATTGACACCACAGGAAGCCATCAGCCGGAGACACATGTAGGTGCGGCAGAAGCGCGCATGCGCCGGGCGTGACGGGCGGGAGGCACGAGCACGAGCAAGACACGAGCAAGGCACGAGCAAGGCACGAACACAGGGTGGGCACAAGCAAGGCAGCAAAACATGCAAGCGACACGAGGTGGTGCAGCGCATGCGAGTAGAGAGAAATATTGTGGAGTAAGAAACGGAGAGGGGAAGAAAGGGAGGGAGAGAGGAGGAAGAAAAGGAGACGAGGAAGGGGAAGGAGGAGAAAGGAAAGCACCACGTCAGACAAAGACAGTACTTGTACAGCGATAGTGCGAAGAGAGTTTGCATTTACTCTTGATCCTTATTTAGCAGCGTACGTTATGTTTCTTTAAATTATCTGGTTTAGAAGGCCCCGGTCTGTCATCCTCTGCCGTCCTGCGGTTAGTCGTGTGCCAGCCCCGGGTCCTCGGGCCGGTGCCGGTCGAGCCGGGGGGAGAAAACAAACAACATGCTCATACTGCAGTCACGCTGCCTGGTCATGCCTAAGCGTTACGCCCCTCTAGGGGGCTCATCGGCCACGTCATACGAACGTTTGTGGTCGCCATGGCGTGGCGGAAGGTGTGGTAGTCCACAGGGAAGCCCCGGTGGCTACTGGTGCCCAGCTCCATACAGAGTCGGGTGGCGTAGCACAGTTTGCCCTGAAAGGTCAAACGCCAGGGAAAACTTCTCTTAAGCAGGTGGCGCTGGGCGGCGCTTCCGAGGATTAAACGGATAAATGCGGCGCTTATTGGCTTTGGGTATGTAGTATGTAAGTACACTCTATGCGGTATGTAAGTGGCTCACTTCCGCAACAGGACCTCTGCTGATGTGTATGATTATGTAAATGTTACAAAGCTGCATTTGGACATAGGCTTATTAGTGAGAGAGAGAGAGAAAAAGAGAAAGAAATAATAGGAAGAAAAATTCAAACGGATACACGATAAGTAAAATGAATAAAATATACGGTACCGAGTGGTATGTGGTGCGTACCGTACCTGTTTCTCCTTGCCACCGGTCCACTGGCCCACCCCTTTGGACACGTTGGTCATGTACTTCCCCGCCGTAACCAGCGCCTCCTGCACGTCCTCGATGCTGGGCTTGATGGTCACCTTGGGGATCATGAGTGTCGCGTACAGCATGAACACGGGCTTGGACGCAGAGCCTACAAGAAACGCGGGGGCAGCAGAGAGGGAGAAGTTTGATTAGGGGTTAATTTTTGCACGGACTAGCGCGAACGCAACTTGCAACCCGTGTTCACCCTTTTCCATGTTGAACCGCTTCCGCATGGCGTCTACGGACTGGCGGGTCACCCTGATGAGCACGTCCACCACCTTGCGGCTATAGTACCGGCGCATCTCAGCCACCGCGTTGCGCACCAGGTCCTGCAAAAACGGGAAGAGAAGGGGGTCAGTTTTGGCGTTGTCGGGTTGTCGGATATAGGTGAGCTGCTCGCGAGGAGGCCTTCCATCCCACACCTGCATGCCCTTGGGCAGCCCGCCGTTGATGGCGAGCAGACTGTGGGGCTCGTCGAAGCACTGCCACACCACGCTCCAGTCCTGCTGTTGCTGTTGCTGCAGCGATGCCGGCGACGGGTTGATCGGCCCGGTGTTGGGTGGCTCTGCGCACACAGAGCACCGTCACGTGACCGCTCACCGCTCACCAAGCCGCTCACCACCGGCGCGTGTGGCGCTTGCTTACCCTCCATCATAAACTCGAACTCGTCGTTGTCCGTCCTGAACTCCCGCGCCGCCTTCCGCACTAGCTCCAGGACCTCCTCGACGGCCTCCTCCACCATCAGGCTTTTACGATGCAGTTCCTGTAATAAATATCGGATGGTGCGGGATGCTGCCGTGCATGCAGCCAGACCTTCCCGCATCCCCTCGCCCCGCGCCGCGCCGCCCCGCGCCCCAGTTCGTCTGAACACACACATGCGGCCGTTTGCGGGCGGGGCGGCCTGGGGCAACCCTTGCTCCCCCACCTCCCACCCCTACATACTTACCACGGCGGCCTGCCTACACGTGTCCTCCGTCTTCTCCAGGAACTCCTCGACGCTCCAGGGGTCGCAGTCCGGGAGCGCCTGCAGCGTCACCTTCTGCATGGACGTGAGCACCTGCAGGATGCGGTTCGAGTACACGTCGTGCACGCGGGTGACGAGCACGTCGAACTTCTGAATGGCGGCCGTGGTGTGCTGGCAGAACGCCTCCCAGCCCGCGTCCGTCCAGGTGAGCGACTGCAGCGCCGGGTTGAGCAGCGCGACGAGGCGCACGAGCTGCGGCAGGAACAGCGGCCGCACCTCCAGCTTGACGCGCTGCACGGTGCGGAGGAACTGCTGCACCAGGAACTGCAGCGAGTCCTTGACGAGCACGAAGTAGTGCCGCTTGGAGAGCAGCGCGCTCGTCACCACGGGCATGGCGATGCCCAGCTTGGCCAGGCAGGCCGCCTCGCGGATCAGCAGCGGGACGCGCTGGTCCAGGTTGACCGTCAGCTTGCCGCTGTTCTCCGTCTCCAGCGAGAGCAGGCGGCGCGTCAGGCACTCGTCCGTCACCCACACGTTGTGGTGCAGCCAGGCGTTGATCATCTCCGCCTCGTAGTTGTTGAGCGTGTTGGACACGTGGTTGTACTTGCGGATCAGCTCGGCCGTCGCGTGCAGCGTCTTGAGCACCGGGTGCGCGGACACGCCCTGCACCAGCTCCTCCAGGTGGCTGTTGAGCGAGCGCGACCACTTGATGCGGCCTACGACCATGTGCAAAATTAAATTAGATTAAATTGGATTTAAACTTTTGAAAACAATTAATCTCAAGATTCGGTGTGACCTGCTATAGGGGGGAAGTTCCTGGGCAGCGGCGGGTCGTCCTTCTGGCGGCGGAAGAGGCGCAGGATGTGCTCCACCTCCTTCTCGCAGTACTGCAGCACGCGCGAGTACTTCTCGTCCATGCGCGCCAGCGGGATCTTGGTGCTCACCTTCTCGAAGCGGACGAGGAAGCGGATGCCCTGCGGCGTCTCCCACACGCTCGCGAAGTTCTGCTCGATGATGGCCGCGATGTTGCTCTTGAGGTCGTTGGCCTTGGTGATGAAGTGCTTGAAGTCGTCGTCGAACTCTGAGTTGCGCTGGTCCAGGTAGTCGTACTGCTTGCCCGTCACGCCGGCCTTGGCCTCGTTGAACGTCTTCATGGCGTCGTCCAGAGCTGAGAAATGAAAACGAAAGAGGTAAAAGTTCGATAGGATGAACTGCAAATCCTAGTCATAATGAAATAAGTTCAATGCGATGTGAAAGCGCACCTTCGCCGAGAAGCAGCCCTGCAAAGAACACAAACATTTAGATTAGTCCACGGAGTTTTCTTTTGAAATTTGACACCCGACCGCGCTCACCGCGCCCCACCCCACCGCGCCCACCACTCGCCTTCCATCCTGCGCTCGAAGAGGCTGTTGTAGTCGTCGACCAGGTCGAACATGCAGATGATCTTGGCCAGGCGGTCGCAGAACGTGTCGAACTTGCCGAAGACGTAGTTCTCTGAGAAGTTGAAGGACGTCTGGTTGGGCAGGAAGGGCTGGCTCTTGACGATCTGGTACGTCTTGCGGTACGTCCGGTTGAGCTGGATGCACTGCTGCAGCTTCTGGCGCACCTCCCGCCGGTCCTGCGACCAGATGGACTCCTGGCCGCGGCACGTCACGTACTGCTTGCAGGTCTCGATCATCTGGTTCGTGATCTGCACGGGGGCACATCGAGCGTGAGGCACAAGGGGAAACAAAAGCAAGAGAGAACGAAAAGAGTAGGTGGGTGTAGAACATGTTGCCTACCTTGACCATGAGAGAAGACGTGCGCTCAGACGTGTTGTAGAACTGGGACACGCTGTGGATGAGGCGCACGGTCTGCAGCAGGCTGAGGATGGACTCCTTCATGCGGACGGGGTCGTGCAGGTACAGCGAGTGGCAGCACTTCTCCATCGCCTGGATGAACTTGGCGTTGTCGCGAGCCTCGTTGTAGCAGAAGGTGATCTTGCGGTCCGTCTCCTTCCACAGCTTCATCAGCTTGGACCGCGACAGCTGCAGGCACTGCAGCGTCATTTGCACCTGTGGGCGGAAGAGATCGGGGTATTGTCAGCATAGTATCATCAGCAGTCGTAAATAAATTCATCGATCTGAATTCTGCGTTCCTTACCTCGGGGCTCTGCAGCTGCGAGACTATTTGCGAGAACTGCGCGCCGCGCTTCTTCCAGTACTCCAGCTCGTCCTGCGGCCCGCTGGAGTCGTTCTCCCGCCGCAGCTGCTCACTCTCCATGAGGACTTGCTGCGGGCAGAGTCGCGTCCCGGTTAACGAGGCAATGCATGTGCAAAAAGAACCCATTATAACAAGGACCGTTCCCACAAAAGTGTGTCCATCTGACCACGGCCCCGGGCGCTTAGGCAACCCGCCCGCACGCATGCGTTGCAGGCGTCTATTTGCCAACTATGAGGAACCAACTGAAAATATCGCATTCAGACGAACCTCTTGCACGCGCTTTATCCACTCCTTGACGCGCTCCTCCAGGACGGCGACGTCCTCGGGCCGGCTCGCGATGTCCACCGCCTCCGCCATGCTCGGCACGTTCGCCACCAGGGTCTTCTCGTCGTCGAAGATGTTGGGCTCGTCGCACACCTCCTCGCAGACGCGGAGCGCGCTGCAGAAGGAGCGCAGCCCGGGCAGCAGCAGGTTCTTCACCATGGGGCAGTTGCTGTCGTCCTCCTCGATGTCGGCCGCCGGGTGTGCCAGCGCCTCCATGAACACGTGCTCCATGATGCGCTCCACGGACGTGACGAGCCCCACGCGCTCCGCGTCAAGCACGCCGCAGTACAGGTCCTGTGGAGGAGGGAGTTCAGATCGAGAGGTGCGTATAACTCGAAAACATAAGCTTCACACTCCCAAAAATAATCAGGAAAAAGTCAGAGGGAAAAAATCATGAAAAAAATCAAAAGAAAAATTT
>NW_026269387.1:2480-4621 GCF_000697945.3 Frankliniella occidentalis | reverse complement strand
CCGCCCTATTGCCGAGGCCGCGACGACACGGGGAGACGACTTCCCCCACCCCCACCCTCCCCGAGGTACACATTATGACAGCGGTGCACTGCAGGCCATCAGATTAAGAGGACTCCGACGTCCGCGGTGGCACGAGACCGCGGGGGTCTTGCTGCGGCCGGGGCGGGGCGGCGTGCGCGGAGGGGCATAGCAACAGCGCCAGCCCAACCGACTGGTTCTCTTATTGATCGTGATAATTATTCACGAGGAAGCAGAGTTGTGAGTGTGGTGGTGACGTTGTGACCGCGAAGGGTTGGTGACGGCGTGTGGGCGTCCGATAAGCCTGAACCGAGGAAAGAGCAGAACCGGCACACTAAACGGCTGACTCATTCCCGCGGGGCGCGGAGCGGGCCGACCCGGGGTGACGCGGCGGCGCAGGGCGCGGTGACTGCAACGCAGGGGACATCCCAAGCCCCGTCCTGACTTGACGGGGAGGGTGATCGCGGAAAGCTTCCCGACTTTGAAACTTTCGGTTCAAGCCCCCATTGTTGTCATCTTTCAGCAGAAGCAAAACATTGAAATATTGGGGACTCGAACCGGTAGGGCATTTCACTCGACGCAAACCGATTCAAAGAATGCTTCCTTCACCCTTCCTCTTCCTCCCTTGCGCTGGTGAGCCGACGCCAATAAAACATTCCGGTAAAGCTGTCAGGATTTACCGTTATGCTTTATTAAGTTCTCGGACACACCCCGACCCTAGGGTAGGGCACCCTTGCTCTCCGGGTACAACACGCGTAACGACACGAGTCCCTCGCGGGACCGACATCAAACGATTCCCTCGCTGCCAACCATTGGACAGGGATGAGCACGAACCAGCGAGCAACTCACGGTGAAGAAGGGCGAGAAGAAGTTGACGCGCAGAATCATGGTTGCGGCAGGCGCGATGTCACGACGACGCGGGGCAGCGGAGGACTCGGAGGACCTGCCCCGTCGCGGAGGCGCTCTCACTACGCGTCGTGAAACACATGTCAGCTCTGGCGCCCGCAGGCATTCCGTCTTTTGTCCCCGTAAAGATAAAAGAAGCAGCTATAGTTTGTGTGAAACTTTCTGGAGTCGGGCGGGAGGGATGGCAAAGCGCGGCCAATCGCGCTGCGCTATCGAGATGCAGACATCGCGGACCAGAAAAAATAAAAACACAAAGCGGCCCCCACCAACCCCACGTCGCGAATCACCTGCTTTTGAAGTTGCATCCTTTTGCCCGCGCGGCGGCCGGGTAACGTACCAGCAGCATGGCAAACATGCTCAGGAGCATCATGGTGGCGGACAGCAAAGCTCGTTCCCAGCTCAGACAAGGCCGTCGCTGTCCTGGCGCGCGGTTGGTGGTCCTAGACTCTAGGACTCTCGAGCGCGTCGTCGCTGTGCTCTAGCCGTCGTCGAGCAGCTCACACACCACCCAAGGCTCGTGCTCATCGCGGCCCAGCCCAGCGACACACAGGAGGCCCGCGAGGTTCCCGCGAGGTAGCCGCACACTTGCTGCGGCGACACTCGACACGCAAACCTCAAAAGTCCCTGACATGTGTGGAATTTGGGCTGTGTGGGCGTTGGTGCCCTCACGCTCACGCACGGTGCCGGGTCGTGGTGGGGCGTGGCGGGCGTGGCGGGCGTGGCGGGGCGTTGCGGGTTGTGGCGGGGCGTTGCGGGTTGTGGCGAGGCGTGGCGGGGCGTGGCGGGGCGTGGCATGGCGGGCTCCACTTGTGACAGGGGTGAGGGGTTGTTGAGTGTGGTCGCGACGAGTGGGGGCATCGGCATCTCCAAGAGTCTTCTCATGGACCTCGAGGCCCTCGACAAGGTCACTTCCCCATAATCTCTGACACGTCGGCCCGCCCAAAACATCTTGTTTGTGTCGGAATCAAGAGTTCTTTATCCTCCACCCTCCTACCCGCGTGCGGAGCGCAGGGAACGCGCCATCAACGCCTTCACACGTTTGGGGATCCTCTCCATCCGAGTCATTAGTGTCTGTGGTGGTGTCTGCTCGGCGCACTCCAGCAGGGCCTGGGGAGGCTCTGCCGCGGGAGCGCAGCCGGTCTGGCGCCAAGAAAAACGGGTGGGGAGGGAGTGGGTGGGTTGGGAGGAAGGGAGGAAGGAAGGGGCGGAGGAGGAAA
>NW_026269387.1:0-1326 GCF_000697945.3 Frankliniella occidentalis | reverse complement strand
GGGGGCAAGGGTAGAGGAAGCGGCAGGGGGTGAGGGGGTGCGAGGTGAGAGGGCCCGGCCTGCCGGGATGGGATGGGGCAGCCAGCCCCTCGCGAAATTGGATACCGTCAGATGTCATCGGGCCTGGGCTGGGGTGGCGGGGGCGCCCCACGCCGCCCCACCCCCCGCGGGGGCGCTGAGGGGGCCGCCGGGCGCGGGCGGCAAGATGAGAGTGGGGCTCGCGGCCCACACCACACCAGCATTCGTGCACAGAGTCGTACAGAGAGGGGCATGCACTCGGAGGGCCTGTCACCACCGCGGCGGCACGCCACCAAGGCAATCGAAGCGCGCGAATCACTTACAGTTTGGCGGGCGCGGTGTTCGACGAGGTGTTAGGGTGACTGAAATATATACTCACTTATTGGTTAAGGCAGATGGGCCGGATCGCGGCCCTGGACGACCCGTTCCCTGTCCTCTAGCGAAGGGCGGCAGCATGTCGCCCGGACTTGGACCACCCGCACCCGCGCCTCCACAGAGAACATTGCCGTCGCCCCCAAAAAAGGACAGCAAGGGCGAGCACCCAAGGTCCAGTTGCGGTTCTACTAGACGGAAAGGAAAAGCTAAACAGACACATTCTTGAGATGATCTTCAACGGGAAGAGCTTACCTCGCTCGTCGGGCTAACTTGGGCCTGGCGGCGTTCGACTCCGCCGCCGCCGCAGAGGGCGGGCCCGCTCTCTTTCTTTTAATGGACAACTTGGCACTGACAGGGTTACACCGTGCCACACCTCCGCGACTGGTTCGCGGTTTCCCGAGCTGCGGCCGGAGGAGGAGGAGCGGGAGGAGGAGCTGCTGGGGTTGTGGGCGGAGGGGGCGTTAGCGACGCTAGGCGTCAGGTCGGGGAGGCGGGGGAAGACCGGGCCAGCCTCAGCCCAGACACGGAAGCACGATTACGGAACGTCCCGCCCCGGCCCCGTGCCGTGCTGCAGAACGGCGTCCGTTTGGGCCAACCAGGCCAACCTAGACTCGACTTGACTCGAAGAGTTCTACGTCACGAGTGACCTGCCAGCAGTAGCCGTCCCCGTCACAACCAGCGGATGCCCTCTGGGTCCGAGGGCGCCGACGTTTCTCTCAGTTCGCTGACTCTGGAAGCGCAGACACGTCCTCCCGTTTGATGACTGAGGTCGTCTTGAAAAGAGCTTCACTATGGGTAGGGCGAACTGCAGCAGTAAATCATTCCTCCTTTTTGCTGCCGTCATCTTGAAAAGAGGTCCACCAGGGATGCGGCATCTGCACCGCCACATTGAAGTTTGTTTTACATATAGATCTTTTATTGAAAATCATTATT
>NW_026269386.1:6710-7345 GCF_000697945.3 Frankliniella occidentalis | reverse complement strand
GCGAGAGAAAGCAAAGGAAGAGGACAAGAACACACGGAAGTCGGAAGAGGCATGTACTGGGGTGGATCACCCTAAGCACACTACCACCGCTCACACACTGTAAAAAGCTTACGAACTAAATACTTTGCAACGTTACGAACAATTTTCGTTCTTTGTATTGCAAAGAAATAGTTCGTATTGCAAAGTGATTGTTTGTAAGGCTAGACGGGCCTTACGAACAATCGGTTTGCATTACGAACTATTTGTTCGTAAGCTTACGAACAATTAGTTCGTAATACAACGTTTCAAAATCCCTCGTAAGCTACGAACGCTTTGGTTTGCATTACGAACCTATAGTTCGTAAGCAATTTACAGTGCAGTCAAACTTGTCGGTCGCTTCTCGAAATGAAGAGCGGACAAGACGTGCATTTCGTCTGCTGCTCGGTATACTCATTTTATGCGAGAATAAAATATCGCAATAATCTAATCATGATTTCGATGTTCCTGTATATGCATAAGTCGAAAAATACCAGCCTGAAGATCAGAGAATGCCTGCCTTAGTTGGTAAAGGAGAGGACGCGGAAAGGGAGGCTGCGGATGAAGCAGGAAGGTAGATGATAGCGATAGGGCGTGTAGGAGAATTGGGAGGGTGGGGG
>NW_026269386.1:4759-5710 GCF_000697945.3 Frankliniella occidentalis | reverse complement strand
ATCCAATCTCTCAGGAGTGGCCGCGCCAAACAAGTTGCCCGCCGTGCCGTGCTCAGCAGCCGCCCCTTCCCCTCGCGCCGGATTAGCCGCGCGGCAGACAGACACGGGGGCCGAGTGTGGGTGGCCTTCCCTACCGCGCGGCCGCCAGCCGTACTGGGGCGCGACGACGCACGGGAGCTCCCGGAGCGGTAGGCGACCCGACGGCCGCGCGGCGGCATGGTGTGCCTACCTCACAGGCGCCTGCAGCTGTCGCGCTGACGTTGAGGTGAGAGCGGCGGGCCATAGGAGTCCGCGCCGGCCAGCGGAGACGAGCGCAAAAGTTTCACCGGCTGCTTCCTTGAATCCATTCTGCTTTGATTTGTGGCTTGTTATTCGACCTCGAAAACTCGCGCGCGCAAACTGAGAATCTCAATTCTGTTTGGGGCCGTCCAAAACTTTACGTGGCAACAGACCGCTGCCTGATTGTGACTCGTTTGGGCCGAATGATGAAAGTTGTTGCTGCCGCTCGCTTCCGCGGCGACTGCAAAAAGGTTCACCGCCCCCCGCGCGCGAAAATGAAAACTTGCCATTCAAACGCAGAGTAATGTTGGCTCTCCTCGTGCTCCGGGCTCGCCTCCCCCCCCCCCCCCCCCCCCCCCCCCCCCCCCCCCCCCCCCCCCCCCCCCCGCACACATTGCCGCGCCAGGCGGGCAGCGGGGTAGAGGGGGCAGAGGGAAGAGATTCTCAACCTCAACCCCTGCGTCACGGGCCCGGCGACCCTCCGCTCTCCCCGAGCCACGTCGCGCCCGACACCTGACTGACTCCCGGGGCTCTCTAAGCTTAAGTGAGAAGGATGTGCCCCTGGTGCGTGCCCGATCCCCACGTGGCCGAAGGGCAGGAGCGGGGTACGAGAGAGAGGGGGATAAAGATGGAGGAAGGTTGGAGGGAGGTAAAGAAGAAGGGGGGGGGGGG
>NW_026269386.1:0-517 GCF_000697945.3 Frankliniella occidentalis | reverse complement strand
CCCCCCCTTTGGCAGACTCCGAACTAGCGCCAGCTTCTTTCCGATTCATCAAACACGAGGTTGGGATTTCGGCCCCGGACTGGTTGGTTTGGAGCGTGGAAGGGAAAGCTATAGCCTGTTCCTGAGAAGACGCGCGCGGTGGCAATGCCCTCCCCCAACCCCCTCCCCCTGGACTAACTTGGCTCGGGGCGGTTTTCCCTTCTCCTTCGACAAACTTTCCTTGCGAATGTCTCTGCCGCTGTACGAGTCGCTCGCCGCGAGGACGGATTTGACTCGTTGATTAAGATTATCAGCAAACAGCGGCGCAAACATCAGCACAGGGTCATTCACTCGGAGCAGGTTACGGCGGTGCGGGGCGCCTCGCACGGAGAGGATTTGGTCAGGGAATCAGGTCCCGGGGCCCGGAAGTAACTGGGCGGGAAGTAATTGGGATATTTAGGGCTTGAAGTAAGTAACATCAGGGCGTGTTCTGGACAGTGCGTAACGTGCTGCTGGGCTGCGCCGCTGCCCCCCCCCC
>NW_026269385.1:4855-6722 GCF_000697945.3 Frankliniella occidentalis | reverse complement strand
GGGGGGAGGGGGCGTTACTCAGGCCCCGGCGTGACGAGCAGGACCGCAGCTTGCAGGCGGCGGCCGCGGGAGAAATGCAGAAGTCATCTCCGCCGCTGTTCGCGAAGCCGGCGGCGAGAGCTGTTGCGGCGGCGTCTCGTCTCGGCCTCGGCGAGGGGCACTTTCTTCTTGAACGGCCGCACGTCGCTGCCGTAAGGACTGCGCCGCGCTGAGTTTCGCTTTTATCCCGCCTCCTGGACGCGGCTGCTACTGCAAGCGCGGCGCGGGGCGGCGAGTGGCTAGTTGGTGGTGCACGTCCAGTCCACTCTAGGCCCTGCGAGCTACTACGCCGCTGGTTAGTTTGGCCGCGCCAAAAGCCCCGCCCCCGCCGCGCCCCGCCCACGCTCTGCGACGCCGGGCCGGGTACGCTGAACCCTGTTGCCCGAGCTCCACGCTGCTGCCTGGGCCGTGAATTGGCTGGCTACTGCCGCCGTCCGAGCCTCTTCCACTTGAATGACTCCTTCGCCCCCCCCCTCCCTCTCCCTCATGGACGTGGAGAAGGTCTTAACTCATGGTGCCGGATGGACAGGGGTAACGCCCACTTAAGGGAATCAATAGATCCTATACCGCCGTTTATCCAGTCCGTGAGTTGAGGCGTTCTTACTGCGCGCTGCTGATGATGGGGTAGGGTAGGGGCGGCTGCAGCAGGTGTCGGGGCGTACACGGCGTGCCACGGCACAGGCCTGCTGCCTCCGCCCCTTCGCTCGAGCTGCGCTTCACTTGGCTCCTCCCTCCTTCCTCTCCTGTACATAGTTCTCGTTGTAATCATTATTTTGTCGCTTCTTCACGTTCCCTCAACACCCAAGTGTATGGTTAAGTTTTTCTCTCAGTCTTGCGCTTTCTTCCTTTCACATGTTTTTCAAATTATGTACCTGTTTTTGTTTTTGGTGTCTTGTTATATCCTATTATATGGGACAAAAACTCTTCAGAGAACTTTGCTCTGTACTGGAGGAATTTGTATGTGTGCGCTGCGCATTGCCCCCCTACCCCGCGGTCTCGGCTGATGAAGTTAATTTCACGTTTTAAATGCAACAGGGGCTGGGGCTGGGGGTGGCGTGGGACAGCGCCGCGCCGTGAGAACCAAAGCTCGGTGCCGCCCCGCCCCGCCCCGCCACTCCGTTCTGGTCCGCGAGCGCGTGGACGTGCAGTGCCCGCGGGGCGGGGCGTGCGTGGACGACGTGGCCGGGCCGGGCCGGCTAGCATGTCGCGAGTGCAACGCGCCTCGGCGCGGCGGGTCCGTCTCCAAAGTGCGGTTCCCGAACACGATCCCATCGCCGAACAGGAACCCCTCTGATCTGATCCCCGTGGACTTGGCTGCGTTGAGAACTGATTGTGCCGGGCAGCTCCTGCTGCTCCTCTGCGCTGCGCCCGCGCCGCACTCACACCTGTTGTGGCGGGGCGGGGCGGGGCGGGGCGCTGCGGCGCGTGACGGGGGTCGGGGCGGGGGAGGAGGGTGTTCCAGTCCAGTCGGTTTGCGACGCGCCGCGACGCGCCGCTCCTCGGTGCGCATGCGCCCGCACCCGCCCCACCCGCCCTGTTGTCGAAATGGACAGCGAAAGGGGGAAAAAGAGACGCGGTGTGGAGAGGCAAGTATGGGCCGAGGGGGAGGGGGGGTGAAAACACGACCATACACACACACAACCTCGGCCTCGTAAGGCGATCTCCTGCGCCAGTGCATTCCGGACGGACGACGGTCGCTCGCGCTGCCGTACTGCGTGATGGAAAAACTTAACATATTGAGGAGGGTTTAACACGTCTGCCAACACTGAATACTACAGCCTCTTATTGAAGATTATTATTATTACGAACTCGATCCGATCCTCATTGT
>NW_026269385.1:738-1075 GCF_000697945.3 Frankliniella occidentalis | reverse complement strand
GTGGCGGGGCGGGGCGGGGCGGGGCGCTGCGGCGGCCTTGGTCCTACGTCCCGTTATGGCGGGGGGGGGGGGGGGGGGGGGGGGGGGGGGGACGCCGCGGCTGGGGAATAACAAAGGCGGGGCGCCGCCCCGCCCCGCCCCGCCACTCCGTTCTGGTCCGCGAGCGCGTGGACGTGCAGTGCGCGGGGCGGGGCGTGCGTGGACGACGCGGCCGGGCCGGCTAGCATGTCGCGGGCGCACCGCGCCTCGCCGCGGCGGGTCCGTCTCCAAAGCGCGGTCCCCGAACACGATCCCATCGCCGAACAGGAACCCCTCTGATCTGATCCCCGTGGACTTG
>NW_026269385.1:0-399 GCF_000697945.3 Frankliniella occidentalis | reverse complement strand
ACATCCTGTTGTTTACTAATTATAGCAAATTATTACAATGTGTCTTATTGCTTCAAATTTTAGGAACGAGAGAAAATAAAGCTTGACAAGGAGAGTTCTGTTCATGATCTCTTTTGTCCACTTGCAGGGAGCAATATGATGCACAGGTAGCCCGACAGTTAGCTGCTCGCCTGGAAAGAGAAGAACAACTGCGTAAAATGCAACGCGAACGGGGGGGAGGGGGCGTTACTCAGGCCCCGGCGTGACGAGCAGGACCGCAGCTTGCAGGCGGCGGCCGCGGGAGAAATGCAGAAGTCATCTCCGGCGCTGTTCGCGAAGCCGGCGGCGAGAGCTGTTGCGGCGGCGTCTCGTCTCGGCCTCGGCGAGGGGCACTTTCTTCTTGAACGGCCGCACGTCGCT
>NW_026269384.1:3155-3663 GCF_000697945.3 Frankliniella occidentalis | reverse complement strand
TGAAGAAGATCAAGAAGATGGAACTGTACAACTGTAAATTGCGTAAATTACCTGAATTACAATCTTAATGGTCACTCTAAAAGTGTCCTGTCAAAACTGCCGAGGTATGCTGCACACTGTAAAATTAAACCGAGACTTTCAACTCGTTTATCTAGATGCACAAGATGTCTCCTTCTGCAAGGAGACTTTCTCTGGGTGGCGCCCTAAACAGGGTATGGATAGTCACCTCGCAAGGCGAGAGGCGAGACTTATGTCTCGATGCAATAGCGACGAGAGCGGCCCGCCTGAAGGTGACATGTGTCTCGCTCCAACGGCAAGAGAACGCACCGCGCAAAGGGAGACTATTGTCTCCTTGCGAATGGCGAGGAAGCTTATCCCGCGCACTGGCAAACAAAAAATATCGCGGTTATGCCAACTCAGCGCTCACGCTTCGTTCGTAACTTAATGAGCCATGGATGCCCGATGCGGGCCAGCGTGCTGGCTGCTCATCACACTCCAACCTGTCTCC
>NW_026269384.1:2439-2880 GCF_000697945.3 Frankliniella occidentalis | reverse complement strand
CCAATTTTCAGTCATTTGCTAGTCTGTTTGTGAATTACGCTGGACGCTGGGACATACCTAAGCCAGTACCAGAAGACACCTAAAACGCTGCCGCGAGACGAGAAAGAGGCGTTTCCAGCAAGCCTTGGTTCGCTCTTCGTATTTCAGTCTTGTCGCGGTTGTCTTTTCTTTGTCTCGTTTTCGTCTCGAAAACCGACGATTTCGAGACGAAAACGAGACGACGAACAGATAGCAGGCCAGACGACCAGCCACAAAAGTGAAGTAACAGTGAGTCGAACGCAGGCCGAGTAGATTACTAGTCTACGACGCTGCCGACTGAGCTAGACGACTTGTCTGAAAGACAGTTCGTGCTGTACGAGTCCCTTTCGGCCAGCGCTGGTCGGCACTCTATAGACCCTTTCAGCGCTCCCACGGTCCCCCCACTCCAGCGGCGCGTCGCCT
>NW_026269384.1:0-1068 GCF_000697945.3 Frankliniella occidentalis | reverse complement strand
ATTGCTTTCTAGAACAAGAGTAGTTACGACTCTTTGTTCGGAGATTCACGGCCTTGTGCGTTGTTGTCGTACGTCTGTGCTGACACTGACCCTCACAAATCCCCCAAGCAGGCGGAACAAAATTGGGGGACTAACTACACTATGCTTGACACTACTGGAATCATATTGAGAGGCACAGTTCCCTGCAGTATTCTCCAGTCCTTGATATCAGCGATAGCATGTTCGCAATAAATTCTGGCAGAAGCAATAGCTTTGGTAAGAATTTCTTCCTCTGGTGTGAAGGCCTTACGGTTGCCCAGAGAAGGTGGCTTGTAAAAGTGACACTTTTTGGCCTGCAACTCTGCAGTCAGTTCATATCCTCTATCAGTCATTACCCCATCCCCTTCTTCTAACATATCTAAGAGTCCACTCTGTATTATTGACTCTTTGTCAGACATGTTGCCCTCAAACCCTTCACTGCAAAAGATTGTGGCTCCATGGGAGGAAATACCAACAGCATACCGGGGAACTTTATCAGCCTTGTAACGAGAATAAGTATTTCCTTGTTGCTCAAAATTTGAAAGAGTCCGTACGAATATGGACATCCCATCAAGGATGACTCGTAGATTTTTGAAGGGACGCATGACTTTTGGCTGACCAGGTTTCTGATCCGCAGCAGACACAAACATAAACTTCTCCATTGACTTAAATGTCTGGTAAACAAGGCGTGTCATTACATAGCAGATTTCATATACATATGTTGAGTTAATGCCGAAGCAGAATTTAAGTTCTTCCCCAGGGAGACCTCTTCTAAGGCGAAGTAGGAGCATAAACAGTCTGTCTCTACCTGACATACAGGTTGCAATTGCTTTCTTGGGTGTATTTTCAGCATATTTCATTTTAAGATTTCTGATGACATCGTCACCCCCAGTCAAATTAAACAGTGCCTCAAAATCATCCACAGATATGCCCGTGAAGAACTTGAACTTATCACTAGTCTTGCAGGACACGTAAGACAAAATTTGTTTCTTTTTGGGGCTTTAACTATCTTTACTTCTTCAGTCTGATTGGATGCATCCCGACACACTG
>NW_026269383.1:6703-8162 GCF_000697945.3 Frankliniella occidentalis | reverse complement strand
GGGGGGGGAGGGGGGATCCCGTTTCATCAACTTCCGAAGGGAGCCCCCGCGCCACGCCTTGCCACGCATAGAGGAACCCAAGAGGAGGGGCGCTTGCGGGATGCGGGCGTGCAGCACGCCGCTGCAAGACCGAATGAAAAGGGGAAAAAAGGTGTAGCAAAGGTGAGGACTACAAAAAAAGTAGATAGCGGAATGTGTTCATAATTCAAGACGCTCGGTCCTTATGATGCAGTCCGGCTGTCGTTTTAAAGCACAGACGGATAGCGAATATCATTTTAATTTTTTACACGATGGAAAGCCAAAGCCATTGACACCACCTGTGAAAGATGCGCGAGATGTGCCTCGTATAGCTGCGGAATTATACCTGCGCGCAACAACTTTCGCGTTTTTTCGAAAGAAATTACGAAATGCCCCGGGCACCTGAAAGGCAGTTATACTGGCCTCCGCGACCTTCTGAACCTAACGATGGCTGCTTCCACAATTTTTTACCCCCTGACTCTTCCTTTTTCTTTACATTTTCAGCGGGCCTTTCGTTTTTGCTGCAGAAGAGGCGGGAGTGCAGCAGCGCGCTCAAAGCAGGACCAACAAGTTTCCCTTCCACAACTCCCTCTCTTTCTTTTTCTTTTTTTTCCCTGCTCCATCTTTCTGAATGAATGTTTGCGGTAGGGATTACCTTTAGGGTGTCTGCCTGAATCGGTGGCGCACGGCAGGCGCGTGGACCCGAAAGGATGGAGGGGGGGAGAGCGACAAACGCTCTCCCGCTACGGTGCGAGAAGTGAAAACATAATCAGCAAGCGTTTACCTCTGTTTAACACACGCGCTCCGCAACTGCAACGCCAAGGCAAAGCATGCGAAAAGGTAGTGCGATTGCAATTGAAATTCGTTTTTCCTTTCATTTGGATGGGCAGAGGGTGGTGCGCTTGGCGCTGCTTTGGTGTGGCCGCCGGGGCCGCCGCCGTACGACGCGCGGGGAGCTTCTGTGTGTGAGAGCCTGCGTGTGTGGAGTGGAGACCAGCAGACAGCAGTGAAATGGGTTGCACTGCACGACACCTGGTGGTGCTGTCTGCTCCCCTAGCATAGGCCGCGGCAGCACCAGCAGCCCACCCTACTCACGCACACACCACACATACACCTACACACACACAACCATACACAAGGAAAGCAAAAGTGCACGTGCTCCTTTTCCTTTCCGATCACCCTGCGCCCCTCCTCCCTCCTCCTCGTCCAGCCCAGCCGGCGGCCCCGGTGGCCCCCGGGTCACATCCGCAACCCCTCTTTTGTTTTTCACCTCCAGGTGCCGCCGCCGCTGCACCTCCGCTGTTATGCCCATCTGGCAGGCAGCTATGGGTGCGCGCGTGCGACGCGCGAGTCCTGTTAGTGTGTGTGTGTGTGTGTGTGGTTGCGTGTGTGTGTGTGTGTGTGAGAGAGAGAGAGAGAGAGAGAGAGAGAGAGAGAGAGA
>NW_026269383.1:2015-2751 GCF_000697945.3 Frankliniella occidentalis | reverse complement strand
TCCTCCTCCTCCTCCTCCTCCTCCTCCTCCTCCTCCTCCCTCCTCCACTTCCCCTTCGACCCCTACGACGACGACAGGGTGACATTCGCGGTCGGGACGCGCCGCCTATTGTTTGAGCTCCCGATCAGCGCTCCGCGGAGATTCGTCCGAAATGAAAAGTGCAGTCGGCGACCTTTGCCCCTTCCGAAAGAAATTTGTGCTCATGCGGTATCACGTGCCAATTTTCAATTCTTGATTCTTGTGTTGGGTCGAGTCCTTCTTTGGGCGACTTTTCCCTTTGGCTGTGCGCATCTTGTCGGCAAGGTACTACCGCTTCTGCTACCTGCTCCCCGTCCTTGACTGATTAAACTCGCGGGTCGAAGTGGAAGGAAGGGCGAAAAAACAACAAATAACAAAATCCACGTTTTTTTCGGCATGACGTTGACATTTCATCGCCTGACCTTTCCTTCGCCTGCTCTTCCTTCGCTCGCCTTGGCGCTACTTGGTGGTTTGGCCCACTGGCCTTGCTGAGTGGCCTATTGCCTCTCCCCCCTTCCCTCCCGCCCCAAAGCCCTTTTCCTGCCCCCTCCCCTCTGGCCCCTGTGACGCGGGCGCGCGCCGTCGCGCGGCACCAGCGGCGAAGGGTTCGGTTTGTGGCGATCGGGCAAAGAAGGAAGAAGCATGTTCAGTTCAATCTGGCAAATGCCCTTTCCGTCCGCCTGTGGTGGGGCGGGTAGGGCGGGGCGTTCCAGGCACC
>NW_026269383.1:0-710 GCF_000697945.3 Frankliniella occidentalis | reverse complement strand
GGGGAGGGGCCGAGGGGGAGACAAGACGTCTACCTCGCGGCGTCGAGGAATGGGTGTTCACTGCGGAGCTGCTGATAAAAGGAGCGGCGTATATAGTCGCCCCCGAAACAAATCTATACCCACAAAGCACATCACTGTTAAGAAAAAAAAGGTTCAAAACGTCACGAATAAGACGTCGTTGAGAAACAAAGAAGCCAGAACTCGTCTTCATTTCTCGCGAAATCACAACACTTTTTCGTGTTGGGTGTTGGGTTTAAACTGGCAAACTTTTAGTTCCGCAGTTTAAAATGGCAAACTACTACACACTTGGATTAGCAGAGCAAATGTTTGGTAATCACAAAATATTTTCAACAGATTTAAGGCCAGATTTACCAACAATTGTAAAATAAAAATACAGTTTCGACGCCTTCTTTAAAGTTTAGGTTTTATCTTCTTTGAAAAGAAGGGCCAACGTTTTGGGTATGAGATAAAAGTGACCATAATTTTGCATTGCATTTTGAGGAGAGAGAAAATCTCTGCTTTTTCCCCACACCCAAAAAAATGTGTTTTCAATTCAAGATGATACCCAAAATTTTAAGGCAAATAGGGATTAATTTAATCCCAGTTTACTTAATTAACGTGTAAATAGGGGTTAAAATAAGAACATTTGCCTTAAAATTTTGGGGATCATCTTGAATTGAGAACACATTCTTTTGGGTGCACCGTGAAGG
>NW_026269382.1:7413-8021 GCF_000697945.3 Frankliniella occidentalis | reverse complement strand
TGTGATGCTTTCTTAATCGGCTATTTCATCATACCAAAAATCGGGTCTGGCCTTCGCATTACTACACCGGAAAAACAAACGTAGGTCTTAGTACGTTTTAAAGGTGCTGAATTTTCATGCCCACAAATAGGCACTAAAGTCTCGAAAGGCACTAAAATTTAGCACCTTAGGGGCATTCTGGTGCCTTTCCAGGAGTGCCAATCTGTCAGTGCCTCTAAGGCCCGTAAGTCATTAACACCATAAGGAGATTGTTTATTCCTACCTTTGTTTTCCCAGTGTCGTGGCCGTGATCTACCTTCTTTGTATGCTACAGTGAATCCTGCACCGTTGAAGGCCGTCCGCCTTGTTTACATTAGCTACAAAGCAGGTTTCACTATGACTTAAGGCTTTCGAGCTTTTAACACGGCTATCCGACATGATTATGTTTGCCAAAGGAACCGTTTAACTTAAATGCTAGTTGCACAATTGTGCGACAGTGTCATTTTAATAGGGATGGCAGACAAATTGGGAGACCAGGACGACGCAAGGAGAGAGAGAGAGAGAGAAATACAAGGACTCTGGTAAGCAGCTGCAACTTGAGCAACAGGCGTCCTGTTACTGCGACGTTA
>NW_026269382.1:5349-6123 GCF_000697945.3 Frankliniella occidentalis | reverse complement strand
CGCAAGCGTAACACTACACATTGAAACTACGTAAAACTTCACTTGTAAAATACAGGTAAGGGGAGAGCTCAGACATGGAAAGTGTTTGGTGTTTGCTCAACACGTCGTTGGCCCGATACACCAAGTTTGCAACTGCTAAACAGTGTGAAACTGCTAGTTGAATGAATACTTAAAGGGGCCAACGCGCAATTCCCTGTTGAATACCTCTTTTCATAGAGCGCACTCTCACTCTCTGTGGGAAATGCTCAGAAAAGATAGTCGTGGAACACTTAAAAGTGTTGAACAACCGAGTTAAAAATTGTAAAGTGCACTCCTTGCAATTGAACACTTTTATTCCTATCTCTACGCTTACTCTCATTTCACGGACTCGCTGACAGAATATCATGTGCCAGTGTATCGTACGAGGCAATTCAGGAGTGAGCTGTTGTCCGCGTAAGCGAGTGTTTGGGAGGAAATTAGTGTGGAACATCCAAGCTTTCCGTCCACTTTGTTCCACCTTGTTTCTCCCTACGCTACGGCCGGCCGTGTTTTGCAATAGCGGCGAAGCGGCCACTCCTTCCGCCTCAGTCGGCCCGCCTCACAGCGCCTCGATACGCTATGAACGCTCTCCCTCCCCCACCCTGCGGCACCACTCCCCCACCCTCACCCCAACCCGTGCGGGGCGGATATCCTGAGAGGCGCTGCTGTGCGCCGCAGAGACGTACTGCGGGTGAAATATGGTTGGAAATGAGTAATTTTAAGTAGTGGCGCCGCAATGCATCACGTCCGTCCACC
>NW_026269382.1:0-359 GCF_000697945.3 Frankliniella occidentalis | reverse complement strand
GGCCGCTTTCAGGAGGCTCAACCACTATGAAAAATGTTCCCGGGCCAAATTAACAATTGACTTTATCACCTGTCGTTTCAAGGAATATAATTGCTTTTGTGCGCTCTTAGGGAATAGATGAACGCTGATCTTTTCTCTGCGTGCGTTTATTTTCCTAGTTGTTCACTCAGCATTATATTGCACTGCTATAGCGAGGCCCATTACTCACTGAGTAAACAAAAATTTCATTTGGTTCGTGGGTTTGTTTGTATGTCTCGCGATACGCGAAAAGTATCGAAAACTGTAAACAATTTAGGTTTTGCTTTTAAAACTGTAATTTCAGATTTACAGTTAATTTTATAGTTTTGAGTACGTTTATT
>NW_026269381.1:3728-4415 GCF_000697945.3 Frankliniella occidentalis | reverse complement strand
TCGGGCCGGACTTCAGGCTGTAAAACAGAAGGACAACCGCGGAACTCGTAGCTAAATGCGACCCACGATGGCCTGAGAAACATACGCGGTTCGTCGCGACTCATCGTACTATTTTCACACCGAAAAGCAGCCAGAAACACAAGAGCCCAAATGTATTTGTTGTGTCCGTGGGCGGGCCATGTTGGGGGTAAATGATAACTAATAACTTGGTGTTTACTCTGCTTCTGAGAGGGAGGTGCAGACCACTACTCGGTACTGGACCGCTGCCGAACTGACTGACTAGCGACTCAGACTCACCGCCTGGCCTCCGGTGGCGCTGCGCGCGCCCCCCGTGGCCAGGTGTATAACTAACCGTCTTTCTGCTAGTCCAGAACACCACAGTATTATTGAGGAGTCGCGCATTCTGTACTAATAGATGAAAGACATAGATGAAATACGAAATTATTAACTACTGAGATACTGAAACACATTCATTAACTCGGGAACGGCTGGGGACGTTTTGCCTCGTAGGACGTGATTGAGAAAGAAGATTACGGAACTAGAGGAATACACCATTCCGGTAAAGCTGCAATGCAGTTTCTCATACCAGTTTCAGTCTTTCAGGTAAGGGTACGTCTCCTCTTTTGAATGTTTCTTCCGTTTTTCCCTCACGTCCGAAACCTTTCTGTACACCCCTTGTGAGACATG
>NW_026269381.1:2543-3037 GCF_000697945.3 Frankliniella occidentalis | reverse complement strand
TTTGATCGCTTTAATTTAAGACATTTAAGACTCAACATTAAACATCGGGCCGGACTTCAGGCTGTAAAACAGAAGGACAACCGCGGAACTCGTAGTTAAATGCGATCCACGGTGGCCTGATACGCGATTCGTCGCGACTCGTCGTACAATTCTCATACCAAAAAGCAGCCATAAACTCAAGTGCACAATTGTATTATTGAGGAGTCACGCATTCTGTACTTATACATGAAAGACATTCGTGAAATACGAAATTAGTAACTACTGAGATACTGTAACACATTCATTAACTCGGGAACGGCTGGAGACGATTTGCCTCGAAGGACGTGATTGAGAAAGAAGAGAGTGGAACTAGAGGACACTATTCCGGTAAAGCTGCAATGTTGTTTCTCATACCAGTTCCAGTCTTTCAGGTAAGGGTACGTCTCCTCTTTTGAATGTTTCTTCCGTTTTTCCCTCACGTCCGAAACCTTTCTGTACACCCCTTGTGAGACATG
>NW_026269381.1:0-979 GCF_000697945.3 Frankliniella occidentalis | reverse complement strand
CGGTGAAACTCTCGCAGTGCCCATGCAGCCCGCGCCGCGCCCAGCTGGCGCCGTGCCCGCCGGTCACCGGCACCAGCCCGCGTAGCACTGCCCCCCCCCCCTCCTCCTCCTCCAAGCCGGGCGTGGATGCGTTTTGACGCCTCGTTCGCGGCATGTAGCGGCCGAGTGGCGCGCGCGCTCCCCCCTGCGCCCCCACAACAGTGTGTGTGTGTGTGGGGGGGGGGGGGGGTCGTAAGGCAGGATTAGGTGTAGGACGACACACACCGAATAAAAAGTTATTTTAGCAAAGGTGCAAAACAGTAGAGGAATTCGGGAAAAGGGAAGCGGAAAATAATTGTGAAGTGAGCGGGTGCCACGCGAGTGAAATAAAACTATAGCAAAAGACACCCTCGTTGCAAAATTTTCATTGTGACGACATGCATTATATTTTTTCTCTGCCGCCAGCTTTTATTTTCAAACTTTATAGCTTTTCCAGGTGGGTTGAACGTTGAACCACCGTTCTGTGGGGAATTTCAATTTCGTTGTCCTACTTCACCGTTGCCCCTACATAAAATGACCCCCTGTCCCGGCCTGTCCCTACTCCTGACCTCTGAAGCACTTGACTTCATAAACTTTTCATAAAGGCGGGATCCGGGATCTCTGTCTCCACCCCCCCCCCCCAACAGCATCATACCCCGTCTCCGCGTGATGCAATGATGGGATTCAGCACCAACTGCGCCGCGCGCCGCGTCTGTCTCCACATGGGCCTGAGTGCCCAACACTGCGAGCTGCCGGTCCGTATGGCGGGTCATTTCAACCGCGATATCGCCTGCTTTGGCCCAGCAGCGTTGCGTTCCCGAGGGAAAGAAACAGGCACATTTACCAGCGCGTTTCGTGCCGTGCCGTGCCGTGCGGGCAGCAGGTAGTGCAGAGTGCGATGGGGTGCGACTACATGCCTGCCGTAGGCCCACGCGAGGTACCGCAGACCTCTTGCTAGGCT
>NW_026269380.1:6000-6391 GCF_000697945.3 Frankliniella occidentalis | reverse complement strand
CCCTCACCCTTGTGGTCGTTTTCTAAAACTTCCAAACCCGTTTCCGTTTTATTCATCATCAGGTGAAGTGTCCCGCATATAGATAGATATTGCTTATAGTAGGGGAGGAACGGAAAGGTGTGTGTGGGGGGGGGGGGTCACTTATCCTCTATTTTTGGCAGTATACTTGAATCTATTTCACGAGCCGTATTGGTATTGCGCCGTTCCCACCTGTTTTGTTTCCGTTGTACCTGTTTAGTTTCCCTTGTCCAGGTGTGTGTGTGTGTGTGGTGCGTGTGGCTGCGCGCGCGCGTCTGTGCACGATCATGAGTCATTCATGCCTACTTTGCCCTGCTATAACTCCTCGGGACCAGACGCCGGGTTGAATCAAGTGAAACAGGTCCTAAAACCA
>NW_026269380.1:1076-1710 GCF_000697945.3 Frankliniella occidentalis | reverse complement strand
TCAATGATGAAGATATTTACTGCATAAGAATATTTACGTCAAACACAACAGTTATTAACCCATTTGCGTTCGTTTGCACCGGGTGGGGGTGGGGGTGGGGCTTTTTAAGTTAAGGGTTGCATATCGATGTGATGTAACGCCGCAACTTTCTGGGAGTATGGGCAGTTAGTTTGGAGCGCTTTAGCTCAACCATAGTTTTGCTCGCGAAGTCTGATCTCATCATACGATGCATTGATCTTTTGCCCGCACTCCAAATACCCGTGATCTTTCTCTCCCTTCCCCTTCAGGGATCAGCAGCTGGTCAGGTGATGTCATCGCTGCAGCGACATGTCGCGAGCAACTCCGCCGATAGCGCTAGAACCCCTTGGAATGTTGGTTCGCCTCTCAATAAAATGTTGCTGAACGGGGAAACGCGAAAGTCTAAGAGAGGCGGAATAGGAAAGGAAATGCGCAGCATATGGAATTCCGAGGAAAACATAGACGATGGAAAGAAAACGCCGTTTTTTTTTTAAACGAACCCTCTTTTTACGGCGTTTTTGTAGTGATTTTTATTTTCATGCAGTTTAGTGCAACAAAACAAGTAGGTGCGAAATATTTGCAATATGGCCTAGAGAAAAACACGTGACTACATTTT
>NW_026269380.1:0-440 GCF_000697945.3 Frankliniella occidentalis | reverse complement strand
TGTTCGCTCATCTCCATGTTCAAGCATGTATTTCCATTCAGTATTAAAAAGTAGATACAGCGTAATACGACAAATATAAATTATTGAAATGTTTAAGATTTATTTGGTTTCGCAGCCCCGGGTGGAAGGATCTGAAGACGAACTGCAGTCAGAACTCTAGTAATTTCATCATAGCAGTTAAACTGTAGTTAATCTGCAGTTTTTCCCGCTTTGTGGCCCTACGTCCGAAAAAAATGCAGTTAAACTATAGAAACCTACAATTAAACTTTAGTTTAACTACAGTTTAACTACAGTTTTCGACTATAGTACTGAGTGCGGATCTTTACATCCGGGGCTGCGCTACATCACACGACCACCTCTCCTTTCATGCTCTTTAAGCCCCCACAGACGCACACACACGCGCACGCGTTACACCGCTGACTTTGCAAGGACAATGTGAG
>NW_026269379.1:18350-24206 GCF_000697945.3 Frankliniella occidentalis | reverse complement strand
GGTTTTTAGAGCCGTTGGGGTGGGGTGCGGTGGGGCGTGGTGGGGCGTGGCGTTGGGATTTGGTGAGCGTGAAGGAGCCGTACGCGTTTCCCAGCCCCGGACCCCGCTCCCGCTGCCCGCGCCGCGCCCGCTCGCCCGTTCGGCCCACATTGGATCAAATAACGCGCAAACCGCTCATTTTCACCGACAATCTCATTCAATTATTCGACCACTTTAATCTCGAGAAAATTGTCAGCATCAGAGGCGGCGGCGGCGGCGGTAGCAGTACAGTGAACGGACCGGCAGAAAAGAAGCATGAGATGGCACTGAGCTGTACAGGCATCTAGAACGGGCAAGGAAGAAGAGGAGAGGTGGCGAGAGAGACAGCCAGACTGAGCGAGCGAGAGAGTTGGAGAGAGGTAGAGAGGAGAGAGAGAGAGAGACAGAGAGAGGAGAGGAGCAGCGTTCCGCCGCGCGTTGAACAGTTAAGCGGCTTGTGTGCACTTGTCTCACAAAGCGGCACGGCGCTCGACACGCAGCCGCCAATGACGCTAAAGAGCATCAGTGACCAGGCGCGGCGTGGTGCGGCGCAATGGCAGCGGAATGACAATAGAGTCACGGACGTGTCACGAACGTGGATCACAGACCTGCAGAGCGGACGTGCCTGCCCGCGGGACGGGACGGGACGGGACGGGACTGGAAGGTACACACGAAAAACGATTTTGCCACTTCACGTTCTTTTCCGTCTCGTGGCGATCATCCCGTAAATTACTGCATTGTTTGATTTCGTTTTGTTTGTTTGATCCGAGAGTAAAGAAAATCTTGACCCCAGCCTGTCGTATTCAGAGAAGTTAATTTTTCCACCTTACCGGTTTAGATTTCTTTGCAGATCCTGACCCCTTGAAAAATGGTCTCTAGTGCCTTATTGAGTGACACCTTGACACCTAGTCATACTTTGCGTTTCTAGCAAGAGGCGCTCAGTCATTGCTACTACTTTCATTCGCGCTTGGTACTCTCTGCGCGTCGCGTCGGGGGCGCTTTACTCGTTGTGATTGACGACGAGCAGCCGGCAGCAGCAGCGTCGGCTCTCTTACATAAATTACAAGGCGTGTTTACAGACGGAAACGCATAACAAATGGCCGGCCCGGCTTGTCTACTTTTACTAATTTCGGGTGTCGGTCTCGATTTGCCAGCGAGCAGAGCGAGGGGGGTGCCAAAGGTGCGCGGGGCGTGGTGCGCGCGAGGGCCGGGGGGCCTCCTCGCGGACGGAAGAGGAATCGTCGCCGATCAATCTTAATTCCACCGACGGCGCGCGGCGGCGCTGCGCGTTGCTGCGCACTGACGTATTGTCGGGATGGATTTATGGACAGGGGAGCCACCCGCCCTCCCCTCCCCCCTCTCTAACCTCCCATCTATGTTGCGCTGCCCGTGCGAGCGCGGTATGGTTGGTGCCGTCCCGCGGCTGCGGTGGGTCCCTCATGCGCCCTGCACCTTTGGGGACCACCTCCCGAAACGATAACCGGCTCTGCTTCCCACCCCCACACCCGCGCGTCCTCGTAATCCGCGAGGCCCCGCGGTAACGCTAGAGTAACAACTGGAGCCTACATCCTCCAGCGCAGCAGCAGAAGACCCTGCACATCGCGAAGTTGGATACCGCCCTCCCAGAAAACGGTTCCGTTGATCTTAAATCGCGGGTTATATTACGGACTTTTTCTCTTGACCCAAGTCATGCTTTTATCACTCCAAGAGAAAAATGTCAACAGGGTTAAAGAATCCTTTTAAAAAGGTAGCACCTTGAAAGTAACTTAAAAAATTAAATGAATCAGCATATTCATTCAATGGAAACTATTTTCTCTGTGTGACGTTTGTTCATTTTTTTCTTTGTCACATGTCACACTTTGCGATGTGCTTCCCGCCCTACCTATCGCACCGGCGCCCCAGCAGCGCGACGACGACGGCGTCCTTGCGGACCTTTCGACCTTTAACCCTTCGGTGTCGCCGTCCTCATGACCGCGCGCTCGTGATGGCCGGGGTCGTCCTCTCCCCGCCCCGCGCGTTGCTGTGCGCTATGAGGCCCTTGCGCGCGCTTGTGCCGAGGCTTGCGCCGAGGCTTGTGCCGATAGGCTTGTGCCCGGGTATTAGACCTGGTCTGTCCATGGCTGATTGATTGCCGGCCGTGCATAGCCATGGGCGTAGCCAAGGGCCGTGCCGAAGCCGTGTAGCCGAGCGCCACAAGTCATGGGGCTGGCTGGGGCGGCCAGAGGCGGCCAGCAGAGAAGCGCGCGCGCGCTTCCCACGCCCGGCAGAAACAAAGGGCCTCTGCATTATGGTTCAGCAGGAGGAGAGGACGAGTGGAGAGGACGGGCGGCGCGCGAGGCTTTGGGCGGCGAACGGCCCGGCCCGGCGGGGATCCTATGGCGTGTACGCCCGTCTTACTAAATCAAATTAATTTTATGCGTATGGAGCCAAAGAAATTGTTGAACGCCCGACCAGAGAGGCGCGCGCGCGCTGTGGTGCGGCCGTGAGAGGGGGCTCTGCGGGGCAATAGCGAGATTTAATATGGGACAGCAGGCGAAGAACAATTTAGCGTTCGTCGTTAAAGGGGATAACTATTTAGCATCCTCCCGTGGCAAGAGCCTATTTCATGCTCGATTCCTCATGGTCGGTTTCTTATGCGTCGCCGGTGCCGTTGTTGGTCGTCGCTTTTTCTTTCACAGAGTGTGTTAGTCGCACGGAGTGCGAGCGTCGCGGGTGGGTATTGTCGGCGCAATTAGTCGGCAAGATTGTCGCCGAAAGATAACGTCTTTCCAGATAAAAAGACGGAATGATGACATTTTTGACAGGTTGAAAAAAAAATTGTATATACCCTGAAAGGCGAAACACGCGTGTAGAATGGTTTTCGCACGTCGTTGCGTGAGCGACACTCGTCGCGTTTTGTTCCCTTCTTCGGTAATTGCAGCAGAGGACCTACCCCTCCCCCTCCCCCCGATTAATTGCTCGTAATTTGCACCTCGCGATTTGGAGCGCGATTCGCACCAAATTACCATCGGCACGTCAAACGGGGCGTGCCCAGGCCCGGAGCGGCGGAGCGGGCGGGGCGGGCTGTCCCTGCTGGCAAGGAGCTCCTGCCTGCGGTCACCCCTCCTCGAGGCGGTGCTGGAAGCTGCCGTACTGCAGAAGACGTGGAGGGAGGGGAGGGATGGTCCGCTGGTCCACCTGGAGGATCCAAGAAGTGGCTCCTCTGGCCTAGACCTTGGAGACGGACACCAAAGGCGGCAGCGTGCCAGGCGCTCGGAGAGCTCAACGCACGAACAGCACGAGAGCACCCCGGCGCGCGCACGAATCCTGCCAGTAGCTTTTTAAAAGTGCAGATTAAACTACAGATTTTGGTTCAGCCCGACCACTTCTTAAAAGTTTGTCATAAAAAAAAAAGACGTATCCGAAAATATATGTAAATTTTTTGACATTTGCTTCCAAATCATTTTGCTGTCGTTACACTTGAAATTCTATAAGACGGAGTGTGCTCCTCAATTTGGAAGCGTCGTGTTTGCATGACGAGGAGGCACTTGCAGTGAGTACTACTAAATGACATGAGGCGGCGGGCCCGCGCGGGGACAGAGGCTGCGGTTTACCTCCTCGCCTCGGTGGGACCGGCAAGGCGACCGCAGGACGCTACTAACTGCACGGTGGTGCACGTCCAGCACGGATTCCCCCCTTTTTCCCCTCTTCTATTTTCCGTCAGCTTGTTGTATCCTACATACTGTACCTCAAATGCAACATGGCATTAAAGCGACGTCTGTTGGTGCTACACCAAGTCTTGCTCGACATTTACGAAAGCTCTATCGTGACATGGTTGTCAGTGTCGATCTCAAATTGTTCTGTTGTTACGAAATCAAAATTCTCGTTTACTTTCAATAAGAAAACGGTTGTACATCTTTAGACCATGGCAGCTTGTTGGAAGTGGCGCAAGGGAAATAGGGGAGGAAGAGGGGGGGGGGTTCCCCGCGGCACACCGAATAACAAACGTGCCTCCATTGTGGACCAAACGGTGTGACTGATAGCGATAAGCTTCAGGCCCCGCCCCGCCCGGAGATCGGCGTACGCGATGCGTCGCTCGGTTATCTCACCTCTTCTCTCTGCTCGCACACGCCACGCTAGACGAAAGCAAAAGCCGAACAATGGGGGCTCCGCCGGGCTGCGCCGGGCTGCGCGCGCCGAAAACACGGAACAACGGCTGGCTCCCCGGCCGGCAAAGGATGGGCCGATAGACGAGCACAGCCTCTGGGCGGCGCGGCGAGCAGCGAGCAGCGAGGAGAATGAACGATGGCCGTTTGACATTCGCCGTCACGTTGATTGGAAAGAGCGCGCTGCTTTTTTGTCTCGTGTTCGGCTCGTCCCGTGTGGGCGCGCGTCCCTCTTCTATCCGCCGAGATAGCGTAGCGTACACGTCAGATCGGGCCGTTAGATGTTCACGTTACTCCCACGCTTGCGGCGGCTAGGCGGCGGCGGCTGGCTCAAACTCGCCGCCACGCGGTGCAGTGCCGCCGAGCCGGCAGAGTGAAACATTTATTTCAATGTGCGAGCGAAAGGACAATGCCTCTGTCGCAGGCGTGTCCGCGACAGTGTGTCATAAGAGGAGACAGCCGGCGGGCGGGCTCAAGCACACTTACCCCTGGGAGAAAACAAGATGAAGTCAGATGAAGCCCTTGCGGGGCGGGGGCCCGGCGGCTGCAGCGAGCACGCTGTGAGCCCGGGCATAAGCCCCCGGCCCGCCTCTCTAGAAACTCCCCGACGGATGAAATGACCGTGTCAACCACTTTGGAGCGCGGCGTCGTGTTGTATGCCTAATTATCTCCCCGGAATGACAGATGTGGTCCGCCGCACGGTGGCTGGGCGTGGCGTGGTGGGGCGTGCATGGCTGCTGCTGCGACACACCAAATGGGCTTTCTCTACGGACAGATGACGACCGGGAGGGAAGAGCATGAAGCGCTTATGGCCCCGGCAGCACGCTGCGCCTCGTACGGTGGGCCCCACCGGCCTCGCCAGCACGGACGGACACACGGTCGCCTCTGGACCCGCGCACTCTCGCTGCTGCCGCATAATGTCCCCTGCGGCCTGCCTGCGCGGAGCCGTCGTGGGGCTCTTTGCCCCCCCCCCTTAATCCCCGGCCCTACCCCTCCTTTTGGACCCCCTCGAGGTGCCCCCTCGGCTGCACGCCTTAATTGGTGCACCGTGCGGTGTTACCGTCGTTGCGCCGGGCAGTTTTACCACCGCCCCCCTTCTGCCCTCCCCTCCCCTCTTGCTCCTCCGAGAGGGCTCACGTGCCCGCGGGCCGGCCCGGCCTATGCTGCGGCCTGGCCCGGTGCCCGGCCCCGGAACACACCGTGAACACACACACACACGCACACACACACACACACGGTTCGCGACTTTCATCGTTCGTATACCTTATTAATGAACGCCTCAAAATCTAGATTGTCCGTCACGCATCCGTTTTAACTTTTTAATTGCCCCCGCCGCCGCTGCGGGTGCCGGCGAGGACGGGGTGGGGCTCGACGTCATCGCCCCCCGGGGCTCCCGAATCTTTGGCTCATATCTGGCAATTTCCCGCGTTTTACGGAAAATACTATATTTGCCCGTCATGTTCCTGAATCTGTTTTACGTGCCGTGTGGCGGGCAACGCACGAAGCAACCGTCGGTCGAGTATATGCCACCGGGCGACTGTTTGGCCGCAGTACGTACATCTGATCGACCGCTCGATTTCAGTAATTTCATGTGTTACTTTTGGGGAAGTGTTTTCTCTTGTTTTGTTGTCCTGCGCCGCGAGGTGACTGCGATGTCAATGGCTCTTCGACCTGTCGGCCGTAGAGGGCGCGG
>NW_026269379.1:6079-14028 GCF_000697945.3 Frankliniella occidentalis | reverse complement strand
CCCCCCCCCCCCGGATCAGCTGGGGCCGGGGCCGCCGCCACTGCTGCTGCTGCTAGCCTGGGCAGACCCGGCCGGCGAGCTGGCAACGGCACTTGAGCTGCGTATATATGTGCTAATGTCGCCCCGGCCCATGTAGCCTCGCTCCGGAGCAGAGCGTCTGCTGCGCCGGCTGCAGCTGCTGCACAATCCAAATACACTGCACGACGAACCGCAACACGTTTGTCGCTCAAAATTCTTGAATATGTGTCGGAGAAGTGGAACTGCTGATACTTGGGCAACAAAAATGTACTTCTGACGCGCGACTTGTTCTTTCAATTTGAACGACAGATCAAACAGGTTGGGCGAAAGTAAACGATTTCTGAATGGTTCAAATGAGGATGGTCGTGCTGTGCTGTGATTGACATTAGTCCCGTGTTTAACACTCTCCACGTTACTCGGAGACCGTCCTCACCTCAACTTTCGGGGATGATGGGGAAGTTGAGATAGTTTTGATTCTTCGACGTGAAAGCGAATTAAAAGACGGGCATCCCAACCCACTCAGAGTCACGGACGTAGGTAGCGACGACGGCGACACTCGTCAAACAGAACCGCGCCGTGTCGCAGGGGACGGTTCCGTTTTGAGCTAAAGATGATGATGATGATGATGATGATGATGATGATGATGATGATGATGATGATGATGATGATGATGATGATGATGATGATGATGATGATGATGATGATGGCCACGCACGATGATGACGATGACGACGACAAGTCCCCTGTGGAGCCGACAGTTTAAAGTGACGAACTGGCAGGTTTTTTAATTAACGTGTCGTCGTGTGGGCAGGGCACGCCATGGCTGCACGGCGTGCAGGGTCAGGCCCGCGGTGGCGCCTCTGTAATTGGGTCACACACACACACACACGCACGCGCCATGCACCTTACCAGGAACTGGTCGCGACTTCCGGCCGAGCAGGGCAGGCCGGCCGGACCAGCCCGCCGCGCGCACGTTCCCCACTTTATCGTCCCCGAAAAATGCGACCCACCGCGCCACGCTGTTGTAAAGCAGGTCCGTTCAGCAGGACCAGCCCAGCGGCCACCGCGTACCCCGCAGCTAGACGGACACTTTTCTACACTGCGAGAAAATAAAATCACACATTGTATGTATTTATGGAACTAGACTTCGGTGAAAAAGTAAATATGGTAGTTTGGCATTGCTGATAATAAGCGGTTATAAGGTTCAATGTCGAATGCAAGATGTAGTACGTTTTAGAAGAAAAGAAAGTTGACGAAGGACTATTTCGAAGCACATAGCTTTGGTCGCCATGTCGTGCAGTGGTGGTCCTCACGCTCTCGGAACTAACGGCCGCTCTGTGCCCCTGGGCCGCACCATACCCGCGACTGCAACGCCACGCTAATCACACGGACAACAGTAGTTGTGTGCTGTACCAGACTGTACCATCAAAAGGCCAAACGAAAGTTGTCGTGTGTGTCGCGCGACGATACGACGGCGAAGAGGTGGTGGACCTGCGGTGAGACCGCGGGCGAGTGTGTGGCGGGGCTCGGCGGGGAGAGGCGAGGTGAGGCGGAGCGCGGCGGCATTTCTCCATATATTCTGCCGCGGACTGGAAGGTCGCGAGGCGTCTCACACAATGCGGGGCGTGGCGGGCCGCGCCGGCGTCGTCCAAACCACTTTCCTTCCTTCCTATATCTCTCCTGCCGGACTGCCCGCTCGTGTCCTTGGCCTTGCCGACAGGTGCTTCCCCCCCTCCCCTCTCCCTGGTCTCTTTCTCGGCGACGTCACTAGACGACGCACGGTGAAAGGCCCCACCGATAACAAGTCTCCGAGTGAAGCTTAATGCTCGCGCCGCCTCCAGCGCGGCGTGGCGAAGGCGCCGGCCAGGAAATGAGGCCTCTAGCCCATCAACCACGCGCGTTGCGCAGAAATTCAGGTTGCAGTGTGTGCTTAGTTTTGCGCCCGCCTGTAAGATTAGCTCTTGCAGGGTGATTGATATGGCACAATTCCCTTTTTAAAAAGAAGTGAGAACTCACATGAGAATGAAGAAACTATAAACACGCTGAAAGTATTATACCAACTCCAAAGTTTTAATTGATTGGAAAACACCTTCATTCAACTTAAAAAGGTTTCTGTTTTTAAACGGCTGGAAACCTTCGCCTATGTTGCACTTACGCCCATCGAAAATAGGCAACCAAACTAATTCAAAGGCCTAAGATGACCTAGGATCCTGGAACATTTTAGTGGTCCCACAGTACCACCCGCACGCGTGCCGACGTTATCGTTGCGAGCTTCGGGCAATAACGCGTTGTTGTTAGTGGGGTAGTAAGGGGAAAGGGGGCTACAAATCAAGCAAACTTTGTAAACAGATTACTTATGAAAACTCCGGATTGCACATCATAAATTCGTAATTAATCGAATTTTACGTACTTTTTGAGCTTGTAAACTGTTTCCGTTCTGAATACACTAATCAAAATAAGGTAAGGGATCGTCTAGAAAGTGCGTCCGTTTTTCTCAGATTCATTCGTCAGATTACGGGAGCTCGGCGCCTGCGAAACGCAGGGTAGGCCACCCCGCAGTACATTCATGTATTGGAGGCAAGATGTTGCCTATCATTTGGGCGCTATGAGAGCTTGCATTAGCTGAATTTCGCTATTTCGACAGAAGAAAGATGGACGTGTCTTTCTGGCTAATCCCTACCTTGCTAAAAAAGTGGTATATTCCAAGTGTGATTTAATTTGCTAAGATTGAATCCGATGGTGTATACCTGCTTATAGTCTTAGCCCCTTCTCAGTCCGACATTACACATACAGCATACCTACAAGATGTTCTTGCCCCCGTGGTCCATCTTTTACAGGTAGAGCACTACACACGACGTGCACCGGCTGATTTCCCTTTACGAGCCACCAAAAGCCGCCATCTGAGAGGTTACGCACCCAGAAAAGAACGACGTTATTTGCGTTGCAAATTTGGTGTCTCCTCGAGGCTGAGCGAAAGTACATCGGCTCCACCAGGCGCCGGGCTGTACACGCTCAACACTGCGAGTGTATACGGCAGACGCACGTTAAAGTTTGGTTAAATTCTTGAGGGGCATTGTAAGCGTATACTTTGGATGTCGGGTCAATAGTGCCGAGGTAGCGCGGGTAGCGCGTTGGGGGTCCCTTCCTCTCTGAATTGACTCAGTCGCTTCGTTCCCACCACCATATCGGGGTGCCTCGAGACCTAATAATCCCCGGAATTCCCATGGGCGACCCAGTCGATTAGACGAGCAACCGCGCCTACCATAGAAGCATCCCCCACCTCCCTCTCTCTCTCGCCATACCCCCACGGCGTGGTCCGATCCGCGCCACACTCTAGGACCACCTGCGGTGCCAACATGAGACCGGAATGCCAAGCGCGCGACGCCACGCCACGCCCAGCCTCAGCGTCACACTGCAGCCTCGGCCCGTCGGATCCACCAATGTGGAGACCTGAGCGCTGGGAGGGGCCGAGAGAGCCCCTCCTGCACGTGGACACAACGTGCAATTATTGTCATTAGCGTAAAGAAATGCTACGGCAGTGCCGCGATTTTATTCCCCTCTAGGATATTTATGGCTTCCGGCACCGAAAAAGAAAAATCCCATTCCGGCACACGCGACTCTTCCTTTTAATTGTTCTTTCGTAATAACGATTGCCGGCGGGCGATAAAGACGGAAAGCGATAAGATCAATGGAAACACACGTCAGGTGCCGCCATGGCCGCCGTTCGGGAATAAAAGTGTGCCGTCCGGCGAGATACACGGCCCGGGACCGGCCCTTCGTCAGATAACGAAACGAAATATCACATTTCTCAACTTTTAGCGTGGAAACGATCGTCGTGTCTGATTTCGTTTGGGCCCCACGCCACGTACATGCGGCCGCGGTCAGTGTAGGACTCATGGAACCTGCCAAGCCCTTCCAGCCATGTCGGGGCGGCCGGCCCTACCAGCGCAGCGCGTCTCAGCGGGGGGCTACGAAAGGGGACATGTTCAATGTAGTCAAACTAAAAAAAACAACAACTTTAAAATCACTCCTGCTTCTAAAAATTTAAATAAAAAAAGAGCGAGGTATATGAGATGTAATACCGCCCTAGTTTTGAATTTCATTGTTAAATGTGTGTCCAAAATGTTTCTACTTTAACCAAGTTTATTACTGTTTACAACTGATCTGGGCGTTCTCTATAACTTGAAGGAGAGGAAGACAGAGGGAAAGGAATAAAGAGGCAGAGGAAAATGGAAACGATAATGAGGAGCAAGGTGTTTGAGATTAGGAGGAGGGGGGACTCGATCACATTCCAATTTTGTTCCTTTTCATCCAAAGTGACCGCTGCGCGCGAGAAGCACTGCTAGTCTACACGTTTTCGATATCTCGTTTCGCGGGGGATTCCGCCGTCTAGCCGCACAGCAAGTGCCGTACAAGGGTAAGATTGGCCGCGATACGTGGGTGTAGGAGGAGTAGTGGCGAGATGAGGGGGGAGGGAGGGGACACATCTAAACGACTGGGTCGAACGGGCGGCGGCAGCGGAACCAATTCTGGATATGAAGCGGTCGATAACGTATGGGAGATAACGTCGATGCAAGGAATAGAACGGGACCCTAGATGAATAATTTAAGTTTTGAAATTGAAGATGTGATATCGCCCGGTCCGGCTGGGAGGGCGTCCCATTTAGAAATGACTCATCAGCCGCGCGGAACGAGGAGCAGCCGCAGCAGCAGGCAACACCTGCGGGGCTATCCGCGGAAGACCAGCGGGCGGTCTTGAAAAATGATCCCAAAATGCCTCACACGTCCCTTACAATACGCGCCTTGCTTGTTCGCGGCCGCGGGTCCCTGTTCGGTCGGCCGCGCCCAGAAGTGGGTCCGCACCGCCTGCAATGCTCTACTTCTACCGGCGGCGTGCTCGCGTGCACGCGGGGCGCCAGCCTCGGCGGCCCGGCCCGGGCGGCACCCGCAGCCGCAGCGCAGATATGGATGCCATCACTCCGATTATTATTTTTCGTTTTTTCCCCTCCCCGGCCCACTTTGCCCTCACGCGCCCGCTAGCCCTGCTGCTAGAGGTGCCGGTGCACCTGTATCACACCTTCGCGCCGGCGGCGTTGAGCTGAGAGCGGCTCCCCAAGTAGAACGGCGCTGCTAATCCTATGAGTGCTGGGCTGTTATGCAGGTGTGAGTAGCAAACTTTTGTTATGCAGTTGAAAAAGGCTCACAATTTGCTTCGTAGATGCAAAACTGCAGAACAGAAAAGGTACTCACTGAGGAGCATAACTAACACGAGAGAGAAGGGTTGCGGTTGAAATGACACCAAAGTGCAGCTCGTGTGGAGAGTTTTCACGCTGCCTCATATTTGTGCATGTCCACTGGTAAAACAGGTATGCAAATATTGCACACTTAAGTGTGCAACTGATGATTTTGCACATTACATGGTGTTTAACTGAGCTGCACACTTAGTAGTGTGCAAATATTGAACACTAGTTATCAAAACGTAAACAAAACGTCTAATATTTGCACACCAATTGACGTCTAGTTCAGTTCGACATGATGAAGTGTTTAGTTTTTGCACACTTAATACAGCACATCATTTGGCGTGCAACTTTCTACATTTTACCAGTGTGCTTTTTACCCTCACATTACTTAATTATATGGAATACGCCATAGCGTACCCCGATGGAGTACACATTGTGTATAGGGCGTATTCGCAACGCACGCCTCAGTATTGAGAAAAATACGGCCCGGGAGCTTGGGCGCCTGCGAGACTCACGGTAGGCCACACCGCTGTGCACTCATGCACTGCAGACATTGTTGCCTAACCATCAGGCGCTAGAGCCCACATGAGTCTGAACAGTTTCGTAGCGCCGAATGACGGACGTTACTTTTCGGGTGATCTTCCGAGATGACCCGTAACACAGACGCGTACTCTCCCGTATACACCCGATACTAAATGAGCACCCATATAGTCCACGCAACGTGCAAGCCTCGCGGCGCACCCGTCGAGTACCCCAACCGCAGCGCGTGCCGTCGCCGGCCCGTCAGCAGCGCCGTTGTTGGGAGTGTCGGTTTGACACGCCAGGGGCGCGGTACCTGACCGTACCCGGCGGTACCCGGCGGGGCTCATTCGCTCGCGGTGAGTCACCGGGCCAGCTTCATGTATAGTCATCAGGGGGGTCACGAGCGGGGCGAGGGGGGGTGGGGGGCGTCGCGACAGAGAACAAACGCACTCGCGTTGCCCTCACCATGGGAACCGGCGCCGGCCAGGGCCAGAGCCCGAAGCTAACGGGGTCGCTTAAGCCCGACACGTCCACACGCCGCCACCCCATGAGGGCCATTACACATTAATTGATTTCCATTCATTTTCTCGCGCGAGCGCCCTTCTGAGGAAAGGGAGGGGGCCCCCACCAATGTGAGGTGGATCCCGTTGAGTCTACCGGGGGTCCCGAAGCAGCGCGCAGCAGAGTGGTCGTGTGTTTTCGACCCCCACCCCTTTCTTATTGCGCGCTCTCTCTATCTCTCTGTCTCTCTCGCGCACGCACGCACATACTCACTCACGACTCACACTTCGTCGCGTATGTGTTTGGGTTCACGCTTCCGGCGCTCCTCGGCCACCTTAGGGTTCCACTCGGCACTCGCGAGGAAGCGAAGCGACGCGGAAAATATATACAAATAAAACAAGTAAACTTGGTTCCGCATTTTTCGCAATTTCTCAATAACCTTTCATTTTTCGTGCGTTATCGCAGTTGCACGAACACATACGCCCGACACATCAGCAGCACACATTCGGGCTGCTGGCCACAGCGAGTTGGTGGGACAGCCGGCCTGGCCACGCCGACGCCGCCTCGGTACCAGCTCGTCTAGACGGCTCGGCGGCGCGCAAGCGCAGTGAGTGCCGCGGGTGGCCGGGCGTGCTTGGCGTCAGGGGCCCGGGGAAAGGGGGGAGGGGGGCAGCGGCAATAAGCGATACGGAGGAGTTTTACTGTCCCAGTCCGAAACTGAATGAGTCTGGCCGGCCGCCCCGCCCCGTTCAGAGGAAGAGGAGGAGTAGGAGGAGGGGGCAGAGGAGGCGGTGGAACCGGTGGTGGTCGTGCCGCGTGCTCGGGCTTAGGCGCTGTTTGCATTCTGCCGTTTTATTTCCCGCGCTTGCCTCCCGTTCAGTGACCTGTCCGGGTCGGGCAGCGAGCGCGGCCGCGAGGAACACCGGCGTGCGTGTTTATGTATAGAGGTGTGCTTTGTTTGTGGACACGGGTCGTGCGAGGGCCCCGCCACGCCCTGCCCCGCCCCACCACTCCTCGCGGCGGGACATACCGCCGCACAGCGGTACAGAACAGAGATGCGAACCGCAATGCGACGAGTATTTCCGACCAACACTGACAGTATAGGTCGGAGTGTGGTGTAGTCATACAGCGACTGAGTGCGCAAGCTCAGCAATGTACCTAATACCTCGTATTATTGAACTGATGTACAAAATTTTGCAACTTTTGTCTGGAGGACGCACATATGACGACACATGACAGAAATAATTGTCTTGCGAGTCGATCGGTAGAACGCTCGTATATATGTTCTGGCGGCTCACTCTTGGTGTACAGTTTGAACAGTTTGTCGATGAGATGTAGGCCGCACCACATGCGCCGTGCGGAACAGTCTGCCCGCGGGTGGTCGCGATGTGCCGCCGACTGTGACGCACGCACGCGCGCACGCGGGCACGCGCACGAGCCGAGGAGCGCGGACATGGGGCCCCGCGTGGACACGCTCGGCGCGCGCACGGAGCCGTGCAGCCTGGCCTGGCAGAGGAGGCCGGCCGGCTTCTCATTAAGGACCAGAGACAGCATCGGCCGGGGCGTACTTCACTATAAATGTACAATGGGTTAATTCAAGCGTACAACGATTTTTCGTATTTTTGTTGCTTTCCCCTATTCTCATTTCTTTAATTTTTTAAAAAGTTTT
>NW_026269379.1:0-6029 GCF_000697945.3 Frankliniella occidentalis | reverse complement strand
GTGTAGCTCAAACGGTTCCGGAGATATAGGCATTTGAAGATCACATTTTTGCTGGTTTTCTGATGTTTTCCTACTAGAAATTGTCCAAAACAAATGAAAAACATAGTATGGGCAGCTAAAACCGGTGCCAATCTTAATCTACATATGTCCCCTGCAATATGTATCGCGCCCAGCGAAATTGGTGTGTAACACCTAAAAACCTTCCCTTGTAAGGGGAAGGGGTTGCTCACCACCACCCAATGTGGAAACCGCTTTGTTTTTGCAGACTCACAAACGCCCTCTTAACTACTTTGCGGTACAAACTAACGTATCCGGTCGGATGGTGCATTCTGCGAATGTTGTAAGCCTGGGACCCAGAACCCCTTGGCCAGTAACCCACGCGGGGCGAGACGGGCCGGGCCGGAGCGGCGAGCGGCGCGCCCGCGACGGGGAGCGGCCCGGAGAGCCTCGCCGCTGACGCCTCCAGAGAGAGACTACATTTTATCCGGTTTAGTAGAGTATATATCAGGCGAGTGCCCCGCGGAGGGAAAAGGGGAAAGAAGAGGGGAGGAGGGGGTCGTCATTAAAAGAATGAACCTGCCGCGGCGTGGCGCGCAGCAATATGTGTGACGACGACGCACCGCCACGCCGTGCCGCTGCATTTGCAACATTGACGCGTCGCCGCAAACCCGGCCCGCGGCCAGGTGAAGGATGGCCCGCGTCAAGGCGGCGGGGAGTTATTCGTCCTGCAGGACCCCCTTCGCCCGGCCTCCTGCGCCAGCTCCTGCGCTCTCCCCTCCTCCCCCCCTCCGCGGCCCACCACGGGGCGCCCCTCACCCCTCACAACTAAGGATGTATAATTTGTAATGCATTGAAAATGATTAAAAGTCACTAAATTCATTGGATTTAAAATGATTAAAATGCTGTGATTGAAACAACAGTGAAAGTTAAAGTTTTGTATTCGCGTTTAAAAGCGAATACTTTGTCCTTAGCTCCGGAATGTAATGGAAAACCGTCGCTGAGAGAGGGACATTGCACACCCCCTCGGGCTGGTAGGTACTAATCGTAGATGTCGGTTCTATGTCGAATCCCCGTGATGTAGTGCAGCTATGGGTGTAATTTGAAACATCGGCGCCAACTACCCGATATTAAAGTTCGTGTGCGTGCCAGTGGGTGAACGAGCACGACCGCGGGATCGCGTCGTGCTCTCTGTAATGTTGAAAGGAAAACGGCTTGTTTATATGCTTGTCCGCCGTGGTATGAGTATGGGCGGGGCGGGGCGGGGTGTGGCGCCGCCTTCCCCTGTGGGTACACACAATACAGGACGGGCCGGCAGAGGCAAGGCCTCCTGGTTTGTGGGTCGGAGGTGAGAGTCGCCCTGCCGCCGCTGCGCCGCAGTTTGTCGTCGTGTCTATAACGTTCTACCGAGGCGGGCGACGCGTCGACCGCAGGAAGACACACACTACTCTCCGGTACAGTCTTTACCGGCAGCGCTAATCATCCTTACACTCGTTTACCCCTCGCGACGCGTTACGGCCCCAGCCGCAGTCGGACGAGTAATGGACATTCTCTCTATCCGTGTGCCTCGCAGGTGTCGCTGGCGGCGGCCGACGGCGACATGTGGCCGCTGGAGCGGCCGGTGGGGATGCCGGCCATCCAGGCGCTCGAGGTCATGTGCGGCAAGGACCACATGGACGTGCACCTCACCTTCACGCAGCCCTTCGACGGCCTCGTCTCCTCAAAGGGCCAGTACGGCGACCCGCGGTGCGTGTACGTTCCGCCGTCCACGGGCAAGGCCTCCTTCTCCTTCCGCATCGCCTACTCGCACTGCGGCACTAAGCCCGACCTGCACGGCCAGTTCTACGAGAACACGGTCGTCGTGCAGTACGACAAGGACCTGCTCGAGGTCTGGGACGAGGCCAAGCGGCTGCGCTGCGAGTGGTACAACGACTACGAGAAGACAGCCTCCAAGCCGCCCATGGTCATCGCCGACCTCGATGTCATTCAGCTCGACTTCAGAGGTGAGTCAAATACCGATCTGCTCCGCTTCGTAACCTAATCAAATCGAGGCGCGCGTTTAATCTCACTCCCTTCTTGCTAACTCTGCTTGTAACATTTCGGTGGCACACCCACATCATTTAGAGGAGGGGACCGACCAAACTGTAGCCTTCACCGATATGATTGCCTTCAGGTGACAACGTGGACTGCTGGATGGAGATCCAGCACGGCAAAGGCCCATGGGCGCCGCCAGTGTCCGGCATCGTGCCCCTCGGCTCTACGCTCACCCTGGTCGTGGCCATCAACGACTACAGAGGTGAGTGCCGCCCATGTAGGGCCGAGCCCACCCGTCGGGCCGCCCCGGGCGCCACGTGCTCAGTCTGGGTCTGCTTGCAGGGGAGTTCGACATGCGGGTCAAGTCGTGCGCGGCCTCCGACGGCGGCGGCCACGTCATCCAGCTGTCGGACGAGCACGGCTGCGTGCTCCGGCCCAAGATGATCTCCCGCTTCCTCAAGGCGCGCACGGCGGACGAGCGCGCCTCCGTTGTCACCTACGCCTTCTTCCACGCCTTCAAGTTCCCGGACGCCTTGTCCGTGCACATCAAGTGCAAGGTGAGTGTGCGTGCGTGCGTGCGTGCGTACGTGCGTGCGTGCCGCCTCGGTCGCGCGGCCCCGCGCCGCCGGCCGGGGGGTCACGGAGACGACACCATTGCGACGCGCCGCGGCGAGACAGACACGGTGTAATGTCGGTCATTTGCCGCACGCCCGCCCCGCTAGGCGGCGCCACCGCCACTCCCCGTCTGCCGCGCGCAGGCGACACACGTACACCTCGTACACTGTTTTAAAAAGAAATCTCATTGTCGGACCGCGACCTACCACCCGCTGTAGCTCAGCGAGGAAGATGAATGATGGCCATTTGTTCCCCGCAGGTGGAGATCTGTCGGCACGGCTGCCTCGATCACTGCCAGCAGGCGGGCCTGGGTCACGGGGCGGGCCAGGGCCACGACCACGGCCTGGGTCAGGACCACGGCCTGGGTCAAGATCACGGCCTGGGTCACGACCACGGCCTTGGCGGCCACGACTCGGCCGATAGCCTACTCGGCGGCCTCGGCGGGGGCCTTGGTGCGGGCCTCGGGCACGAGTCAGGCTTGTACGGCCCCCTGGAGCGGAAGGACCAGCCCACCGCCGCGGTCCCGACGGCGTCGCAGCCGCGGCCCGTGTACACGCAGGGCGGGCCCACCATCAGGACGCCCGCGACCAGCGCGGAGAACGGCGGCGACCTCTTCGGCGACCTAATCTACGACGAGCTGGTCCAGGTGAGTCGCGCGCTCGCCCTAGACGTGCTCTGAGAGATCTCCTTTGCCTTACTTAGCCGTGTCTGCGTGTTCCCGCAGATGAACGACGAGGGTGGGGAGCTAGCCGGCGGCGAGCGCGACACGCCCACGGCAGCGGCCCACAAGGCACCCCGCCCGGCCAGGCCACACAAGCCCTCGGGGCCCTCCGGACCGGCGGACCTGCTCAACGACATGCACCACGACGTGCTCCCCAGGCCCTTCCAGGTACGTGTTAGAGCTTATCGGTGTCGTCCATCCCGTCGTCGACGTGCTAATGACTCGTTGCCCCCGCAGGAGCCACCATCGCGGCCGTCACCGAAGCGGGAAGGTGCGCCGGCGCACCCCCAAGAGCGCTTCCCCCACGGGCCCCGGCACCTGGACACGGACGACCTCCCCGTCAGCAGGGAGGCGAGGAGCGCAGTCGACAACAGCAGCGACAACGGCAGCAACGCGCCGAGGCCGCCGCCCCAGCGCCGGCGGAGGTCCGTGGCCGTGTCCGACCGGCACACGCGCAGCGCCGACGTGGGCGTCAGCGGGCTGTACGAGGTCATCAGCGAGGCGGACCTCGCCTTCACGCCCGACTCCAAGGCCGAGTCCGTGATCGTGTTCCAGGGCCGCATTCGGGAGGAGGTAAGTGGGCACGCTCCGCACGCTCTCGTGCACGGCCAGCGCTCATTGCTATGCGAGCGGGCACCGGCCGGACACCGGCTGGGCACCGGGCCTCCTCAAGCGATGGCTTCATTAGACATGCATTCGATTGACAGGGTCTGGAAAAGGGGCAATCGGTTGGGGAGGGAGCGGCATTTCTTTTCTCACGCCCGGACCCCCGGGGCCAGCGCACGGAAGCGAGTCCCCGTGTATTGTGGGGCGCGGGTTCCCTTATTCCGATCTTTAGATTTTGCCAGCTCATAAAACTGCGCCCAATTTACCAAAGCAAAGCGTCTCGGCGTTTTTCCACAACATAAAAAAATGAGGGTCTTCTGTAATGCATGGGAAGCAGAAAGAGCGCCTTCCGCAAACTGTCGTAGGCAAGCACCGTCTTGTCATTATTATCAAGTTTCCCCGTCTCGAACTGCAGCATGGGAAGGAGCGCGCATTTCGGAAATGCCACGCCCTTGCCTTTGCCCCGCCTTTGCACCAGTTTATACTTATACCTCCCCGGGCTTTGCATTCGGAGAAGGCCAAGGGGGCGTCGCTCGGCAAAGGCTGCATTAAATCGTTCCTTTAAAGCCTTATGACGAGGATAATTCGTTAATTTGCAGAGGGTGCGGTGTCTAACGAAGGCACGGGCCGTAATTTACGACCAGCTGTTACTGATTAACCCCATTGCATCAACAGGAAATAAAGATACAGGCTTCCTGTTCATTACTTTTCGGCAGCAGTGTGAATGAGTAAGTCTCCTGCAATTAGCATCAGCATCACGTGGCCCCGGGCCGTTACTGGTGCAAGGAAGGCGCCTGCTTTTACTTAAAGAAAAAAGGAAGAACAGATTCACCTGGTGCATCAAACAATTTAGGTCGCAAAGGGTTTAAAAATGAAAAGCAAGATCTTTGTCTGATCGACCGCAGAAAGCTGAGGAGCCTAGTAGCCCCGCCGGGCTCCACCGCCATTCCACGAAAGGTGCACCCGGTCAAGTTATCCCGCAACAGATTATACTCCTGCCACTTAAAGGTGGCGTGTCTTCTCTCCCTTTCTTTTCTTTTTTTCCGTCGACTCAGATTCGTTTGATCCCTCTGGAGTGATCTGTGAAGGATAAAGAGCCGCAAGGAGAGGTTAAGGTAGCTCTCTGTGAGTCACGAAAGGCGGCATGGCCTTTACGAATAAGGGGCCCGTCTGTGAATCACGTGCCGCATCTCTCGCTTTTACTCAGTACGCAGAGTAACGAACAAATGAATAACTAAATTTTAATTTTATCAGATAATTTATGAGGGACTAATAGCAGTTTTGATAGATAAACTAACAACTGGCTATACGAACCTGTAAATGACTTACAGTGAGTGTGTGGCGTGTTGCAGGTCGTATACGGTATCTGCCTGCCAGTGCAGGGCTTTAGCGTGCTCTTCGTGCTGGTGGCCGTCTCCGCGGTGGTGTCGGCCCTGGTGGCCGGCTCGCTGCTCTACCGCTACCAGGTACAGCGTGAGACGCAGCAGATCCTACAGCAGCAGCAACAGCAACAACAGCAGCACCAACAGCAACGGCAGCAGGGCCAGCAGCGGCAGCCGCACCCCCACCAGCAGCTCAGCATGCACGCGCTGGCCACCTGGATGTCTATGCGGTTTCTAGGGGGGCGCGCCGACCCATCGGGCAGAGACGGTGCCGCGACACGCAAGAGCCAGGACGGCGAGGTGAAGAGCTCGCGCTTCTAACTCACATTATAGTGACCGAGTCCCTCTCCCCTCTCCACTGTTAGTCGACGAAGCGAGCGGTTTTTGTTTTACTGGCGGAAAGGGGGCAGCAGCTGACATGGAGAGTAGTACACTCCCCTCCCCCACGTGCGCGCACGTCCTCGTCATTCCCCCCTTCCCTGGTCCACTCTTTTCCCCCCATCTCTTCTCCTTTCACACCTCCCTTATTTTCTCGCGCGGATGCGCTCAGGTCGGAATCTAAGTCATACAAGAGAGGCTTTCATAGTGAAGTGTACAAAGAGTATAGTATCAACTCAAGCTGGCAATGACGGTGCCTGTAGATTCTGAGAGAACCAAAAACATAAATAATTGAT
>NW_026269378.1:13554-14151 GCF_000697945.3 Frankliniella occidentalis | reverse complement strand
AGCAGAGCGGCCACGCGCCCCTCCCGCCGCCCGCCCGGCCCCTTATGCGCCGCTGGCTGGTCAGGCTACACACACAAACACCCCCACCCCTGTCCTACTCACCCCCTCGCGCACCGCAGCGAATAGAAGGGATTCTGTGCAAATAACACACTTAGCCAAAGCTAAACTTTCATCGATGAAGTGGTGCGAAACGAATGCCAAAAGCGACGATTAGATGATGCTACTTTTCTTTTCGTTGGGAAGGGTCGACGGTCAACGCTTACCCGCCGAACAACGCCCCGCTACCCCATGCGCACCACAAATCTGTTCTTGCTATAAGTAAATTTTCTTCATTTTCAAGACACACCCCAAAAAATGTGTTCTCAATTCATGTATTGCTCTTAAAATTTTGAGCTCCATTTCTTGTTTTAAGGAACAAATAGGACTTAAAAATAGTTGCTTTTGAGACGAAAACCTCTCTCAACAGGAGCACATTGCACTCAAGAATAGCAAGTATACACGGAAAAATGTACGAAAATCAATAACATATTTCTGTGGGTGCGCTGGGACCAGCACCAGGCACAGCGTAGCTCTCATGTTGATTAACCTGTCAGGGCG
>NW_026269378.1:7596-8319 GCF_000697945.3 Frankliniella occidentalis | reverse complement strand
ACACACACTACTTCGAGAGGGTCCCCTGGGCGGCATAACGGGCTTAGGCGATTTATTGATTATTTAGAAGAATTTAGAAGAGACTTGTTTTCAAGAAACTTAGTTTCTACTTTGAACTTTGCTGCTGATTTCTGCCGTTACTGTGCAAGATTTCAGTACTCCCCCTCCCCCTCTACTGCTGACTTTATTTGTGTCTAGTTACGGACACTGTTATTCCCCTGTTATTTTCCTGCGGATTTCCCTGCTAATTCAAAATGGCAGTTGCCAACTTGAGACAAGATGCCACCATGGAACCAGCTACTATGCACCACGATGAACTTGCGTACGAACTCAGGATTCGTGGGGTAGCCAACACTGACCTTGATTCCGTCGATGAATTATGCGAGAAGGTTTTGCGTCATGGACACGAAGCGGTCCTGGAAGAAATGATTAGTGTTTTGGACGCTCGCCGTGAATTCGACGCCCTCCGTCCTAAGATCGCCGAACTGCAGACTCTACTTGTTGAATTGCAATCCGTGGGTGTTATCGTTGACCGGCCTTACCGAGTCGTCAGCTTGTTCGTCCATTGTATCCACCGATTGAGAAGAATCTTATTCCGTGCTCGCGGCGCGACTTATGAACAACTCCTTGTCCTGGCCCGACGTTTGAATAATTTGCAACTCACTCTCTCCGGTTTGTGCCCACTGATCATTTTCCCAGTGATGCACGTTCCCAACGAGGATG
>NW_026269378.1:0-1056 GCF_000697945.3 Frankliniella occidentalis | reverse complement strand
TCATCCGCCAAAGGGCGCAACGAACCCACCACCGGACCGTCGCAGCAACGTTTTTGTCCAGTCCTTACGGCTGATTATTGAGAGTGCAGTTACACAACGCGAAAAAAAATTACACGGTGAAAATGGTTCTTTGTTGTCCAAGGACCATCAAGGACACCCCATGCAATTTTTAATATTCCGTCCTTGAATCCTTCTGATGGTTTTTCGATATCAAGTAACGGTTTTCACCGTGTACTGACACGGGGGAAAACTAACTTGTTTTGGTGGAATCGGTGTGCCATCATCTCTACCTCGAGTGTACAGCACCCTCTGGAGCACCGGCAAAAAAGACACGGGGGTCGGCCTTTTCCTTGACGAGCGGCAACGCTAACGACTTCAGTAAGCAACGACATGCAGTCGCGACAAAAGGGCGCGGGTGGCGCCGGTACCGGGCACCGCACGAGGGATTGGCACCCGAGTTTAATTATTTTTATAAATGATGATATCATAAAAACGACAGCGCCACGCACGTACGTTACATCGACGTGTGCACGGCGGTGTGCCCCGCTGCTGGTCCGCGGTTTCTCTTTAAATAATGTTTTAATCCCACTGAAGGCCGCGCTGCTGCCGAGTTGCTGCTTAATCCGGCCTCGTTATCGAAGCACGACGTTTTAATCACGACACACGCCCCCTACCCCTACCTCCCCCACTCCCCCTTCAACCCCCGCCCACCTGCCTGCCTCACTCACATTGTACTGCTACTGCTACTGCTGTTCAACCCCCGCCCACCTGCCTGCCTCACTCACATTGAATTAACCCATTCATTCCCAGCCGTGGGAATGTAACGACCTAACGTTCAGACTAACCAATAAATCAGGAAAAGAAGCTGTCATGGGACGGACGCCTTTTGATGTGTTTGGTCGTGGTTAGTAATTACGTCGGTTTACAATTTTTTCACCAATCTGTTTTCATTTTAAACCAACGGCGTTGGTAAAAGATTGAATTTTTTAAGCAGCACCGGACCGGCACGTATGATAATGTAATGATGAGAGGTACAAGGAAGTAGGAGGAGGAGGG
>NW_026269377.1:11019-11831 GCF_000697945.3 Frankliniella occidentalis | reverse complement strand
GGGGGGGTAGACGGTCTCCATGCGGGCCCCGCAGCAGCGCCGCGCGCTCCGCGGCACCCATACGGCCAAACCCGCTGCACCCTCAAATTCTTGTTTACAATAATTTCTTCAAAATCCACGTTTTGACATATGTTTTAAAATGTCCGTATCAGAAACTTTTTCCAATCTTCTTGTTGAAAGGTCAAGCTAAATTACCTACGTAACTTAAAGTGTCAGTAACCCACAAAAGGTTAACATAATGGGGAAATTTGTCAGTTGAACCAGACAACTTACATCGCAGAGGATTGAGCGTGTCGCGGACATTCGCGTCCCCGATCCACTTCCACGCGCCACCCGCCCCATCGCGCCGACGCCACGCCACTCCCGAGACAGGTGGATCAATTAGCATAACAAATGGAAGGTCAACCTCCGAGGCGAATAAGCTGGTAATGAAGGACAGCACCTCTCCCCTGGTCCCAACCCTCCTCCTCCTCACCCTCCATTTTCAAAGGAGTAAGTTAGCGAGAGCGGCGGGTCCAGACTTGGTTTAACCCCTTTGAGGGGCGACTAGCAAGGTGGCGGGGACAGGATTGCAACCGAAGGAACCGCCGTCCCAGCAACCCATCAACTCCCTTGCTCTAACCTTTGTTGGTGTACAGGCCTTCTCATCGATATTCCACTATCAGCGTACTCCCCACAACCGAAAAAAATTGCTGCACCCCTCGTTAGCCTATTTTGGCTGCAGACACACACACACAGACGCAGCGAACACGCGCCGCAAAATTTCCATATAAACGGCGGGGGAGAGGAAGGGGAGAGGGAAGAGGGAGGAG
>NW_026269377.1:2244-4379 GCF_000697945.3 Frankliniella occidentalis | reverse complement strand
GGGCGCCCCCCCCCCCTTCCCTACCAGCTTGTTCTCCCCGCACTGCCCTACAGCCCCCTTCCCCGCTCCCCCGTTCTCCCTCACATTTTCGGACGTTTTTCATCGCCGCTGCTATTATGAACATGACTAGTTCACTTATTCATGCCGTGCTTGCCGGGGCTGCTGCTGCTGCAGTGCAACGGTGCGGGTCGCGACGTCGGCTGGATGCAACTTTCGGGGTCGTCCAGAGAGACGCGGGGCGGGCGCAGGGGGGCGCGACCTGCATTACCCATGAGGCTGGCACTGTGTGTGAGCCGCCCCCTCGCCCTCCGCCCCGCTGTTATGCAATCACCACGGCCGCCGAGTACAACTGCGCTCTGTTCCCCTCTCTTGCACGGAGGCCTATGCGGCCCGGTAAGCCCCTGCTGCTGCTGCTGCTGCACGAGTGACCCGCCCTCCTGCCCTGGCTGCACCGCCCACTAAAGCGCAGTCTCGGCCTCGCTACGGCAGGGCACACCTCGCGCTATACTGTCACTCTGTCACTCCCAGTCGGACAGGGGGGGGGGCGTTTCCGGTTTTCGAGACGCCGACTTTTAGTGACTGGGAGAGTGAGGGAGAGTGGGGGAGAGTTAGGGAGAGTGAGAGAGTGAGTGAGAGAGTGAGTAAGAGAGAGAGTAAGAGAGAGAGACAGAGAAAGAGAGAGAGAGAGAGATAGAGGGTAAGAGAGAGAGAGAGAGAGAGAGAGAGAGTAAGAGTGTAGAGTAAGAGTGATGACGTAATTTTGGGCGCCTACCGAACCTTCGCCATTGTGTCCGCGTTAAGCCGCGGGTGCCCCAGGTCCAGCAGCTGTACGCGCGGCTGTACGAGCCTTTCACTTTCTCCTGCCGGTTCCAGGATCAGTCCAAGTGTTATGCCCGGCGTGGCGGCCTGGCGGGCGGCCTGGCGGGCGGCCCCCAATGAACTGGTTAGGCCGTGCACGTAGCCGGGCCGGGCCGATAAGGCCGGGCGGAGAGGGCACGGGCCCGGAAAGAGAATGGCTTCATTTAAACTCGAATCGATTTTTATGTGGGGCGGTCTAAGTAACACAGAAGTGGCCCCGGGCCGCCGCACCGGGCCATAGAGCGCAATTCAATCGCACCAATATTAATTTTGGGGAAAAAGTCGGCCAAACCTCGGGCCAGACGGATGCAAGACTTGGACCGCATAATTCCCGTTGGACGGTTTCACCACACGGCCCGAGTTTCCAATGGTAAAGAGACAAGGCAGTCCATTCTTTTGTGCGGTATCATCTTTTAGGATCGCATGAGAGAACATGACAAAGAAGGAAGCATATGATACACATGTGTAGGAAGCGGGCTGTGTTCTAATTCTCTCTCATGTTTAGAAATGTTTGGCTTGCAATACGGTGACCTTTGCAGCGTACCCGAACAGGAGGGGAGGGGGAGAGAGCGAGAGAACGGAGCGGGGGAAAACTTGGGCCAGATCATTACCGTTGGACAGTTTCACATCGACACGAGTTATTTTCAATAGTACAGAAACGGGAGGCGATTGCGGTATCTTTTTTAAGGCCATTCGCCAATAGAATAAGAAAAAAGTGCGGAAAAAAAGGCAACTTGAATTACTACATTTACTACCGAGTAGGCGTTTTTCTTGTATGAATATGCGACGGCCCCTCCCGCCATGCAGGCCTCGAGCAGCGAGCTACGCCATATCTCTGGAAAAAGGACCCTCTTCATTCCACAGCCGCAGGACGCCGCAGGACGCCGCAGGACGCCGCAGGACGCCGCAGGACGCCGCAGCAGGCCGAGAGCAGCGCGCCTGCTGCCCTCCCACCACTCCCTCTTTATGGCAGGGTGGCGTGCGAAGCCCGAGGATGGGGATGGGGGACTCGGTGACGTGGAACGCAGCTCAGATAAAGCTGTTCCTCTGCTCCCCTGAATGCGGGGCGGGGACCGGGGACGACCACTCGGACACCTGCGGCGAGAGAAAGAGAGGTCGCCTCTCCCTGCTCCCAACCGCCCTAACGACCCGAATAAATTTGTGTCCTCACACATGTAAAGGTGAGCGGGATGCGAGCCGGGCCGGCAGGCAGGAGAGAGACCTAGGACTGTGGGCCGGCCACTAGCTGCGGTCCACACGCCCCGCCCCGCCCCGCC
>NW_026269377.1:0-472 GCF_000697945.3 Frankliniella occidentalis | reverse complement strand
CAACCCGTCCTGCCAGCCGGACCTTCAACCGCGGCCTGGTCTGGTTGGATCGCTCTAATCACCACCAGGGTTCAAATCCCTTACTCCCCCCCCCCCCTCTACAATAGGTACTTTTAGTGAGTAATTACTTTACAATACAATAGATTTAGAAGTCCACTAGAAAGGCTTGAAACTGTGAAGTCTGGTTCCTATTAATTAAAATACATGGTTTATTTGTTTTGGTAAACACATCACTGTAACAGTGGCTGGAGGGGGGGGGGGCGCTTAAATGTATGCCTTCAGTTCACTCACAGAACATATCTGCTACTGTCCCTTCCTATCCCCACTGCCCTCCCCCTACTTAGTTTACCCTTTTCTGTAATGCCATATGAAGCTCCCATTTCATTCAATTCCCTTTATTTGTGAAAGGTGAAATTCTGTTAGATTGCCTCTGGTTGAAGTGAAATTAAATACCCTAATATTTAATTCAATT
>NW_026269376.1:10628-11780 GCF_000697945.3 Frankliniella occidentalis | reverse complement strand
CCCCCTCATCCCCTGTTCCTCCAACGCCCTCCTCCGCCCCCGAACTGCCCCGCCTACTCGCAGCACCAGTGCTCTCGTATTTCCCGTACGCGGTACCGCGCGTTCCAGCAGCTGGCCTAGCGGAACCTAGCCAAACACACACACGGTCACGCACTCACACCGGCACACACACATATACACACAACAGCCAGGACGAAACTACATGGTCCGCCCGGCAAAAAGTCGTCACGAGGGTGAATATTTTTTCCGTTGATCAGCTTAAAACTTACAGTTTTTTTGTTTCAATTTTTATGTGTTTGTTTCGTTGCTTCAGTTCAGGTACTTTCTCTATCCGCGCGCGTATAGCCTAGTTTGCTGGTTTGTCATTCTTGAAATGAAAATGAAACAGGTGTCGACTTAGTCTCGACTTATCCTTTGGTTCACGAAGGAAGCGGATCAATTGAAAAATTTAAAACAGCGATAATTTCGCCTATATGAAATAAGTTTTGGTATTGAAAGCAAAAGAGACCGCAAGAGTTTCCAGAGATCATTTTTAGGCCAGTGTAATATTAGAGAGCAGTGCCAAAGTCAGTTATCGTTCGTTACTCTTTTCTGCACCCGGTTCCAAATAAAGTTTACACCGTATTTTCTCAGCAGTGCGACCATGGTCGCTGGCGCTGCGAAAATACACTCACCTCCCAGGCTCGCATGGCTCCGGTGCCACTTCCTGCAGCGCTGCAGAACCTTCCACTCCCGCCGCCCCGCCCCGCCCTGCCCCGCGCGGACAAGGACAAAGTTATGCCCCTCGCGGTATGGCCGGCAGCGGCAGCCGTACGGACCAGGCCGACGCCATAAATTTGTTTCACGCCGCCCTGCTCCAGCGGCGTGGCGGGGCGTGGCGGGGCGTGGCGCGCTGGGGCCTAAGCGCACTAGGCTTGCATCGCGCTCACACACACACACACACACACGGCGCATAGCAGAGCGGCAGCAGAGGCACACACATTCAGCTTAGTTCGTAATTCCGGCGCGTCCTGCCCACATCGCCCTCTCCCATGCTTTTGGGGCCCCCTCTCCTATCTACTGGGCGGGGCGGGGCGGGGCGAGGCGCGGGGCGGGGCCTCTGCGGTGCACCAGGACCAGAGGCTCACTACAACTACGACTAGTAGTAGTAGT
>NW_026269376.1:5083-6083 GCF_000697945.3 Frankliniella occidentalis | reverse complement strand
GCGAGTGAGAGGGCAATGAGCGGACATGAGGAGAGAGCAAAATGAGGGACAAAATAAAAGGGACGGCGGCGTTCGCATTAGGGATGCTTTACACCGCTGTGCGGAGGGGGAGGGGGGAGGGGGTGCACCAATCACAGCTTTTTCGCCGCGCGCCGTCCCTCTCCCGCCGTCGCTCGCACTCTCTCGCTCCGCGCCGCCATTGGCTGGGCCCAGCACCGCGTCACCCCCCCACCACCACCCCTGCCTTTTGTTTTTGCTCCCCTACTACTACTCCTCGCGCCGTCCACCCTTCCTTCCTCTTTCGCTCTCTCGCTCTCCCTCCCTCTCACTCTGTTGCTCTCGCTCTCTCTCTCTCTCCGGTCGCGCGGGCGCGCGCTTCGGCATTTTTGCCTCCCCTTTGTTCGCGACGCCTCTCGCACGGCCACGCGCTCTGGGGTGGAGGGGCTGGGCGGCGCCGCCCGCACTACGTAACCTCATCTGCTTACCCTATCTAGCGCGCTGCTTGTCCAGGTCCCTCTAATCTACCCTCCGAGGGCGAAGGACATGGAGGTCCCAAACACACCCAGCTCTCTCTCTCTCTCTCTCTCTCTCTCTCTCTCTCTCTCTCTCTCTCTCTAAGGTTGCGCGTTGTTTTTCCTTACAGTAATTACAGGAAAAGTGATTATCCAGAGCCGCATGAAAGCAAGATGCCTTCGATGTCTGCTACCATATGCGCTGTAGGATGTCGGAGAAGACAATGTCAACACGGTGAAAACTGTCCCTGGATATCCAAGGACCATCGGAACACGGAAAAAAAAAATCGCTGAGCCAGCTAATATATTGACTGGTATCTGGACAGACAAACACATAAACTTCTGTAACCACTATATTGTCTACTCTAATCAATCATTGGCTGTGCCAGTCAAAAATTAGCTGTAACAGCTCATCCCTTACCTAAATCAGTCGAGGTCTACCTTACTGATGCAGGCAAATCATTACTTCATACAACTTATCTTTGACT
>NW_026269376.1:0-1818 GCF_000697945.3 Frankliniella occidentalis | reverse complement strand
TGTCGCACGGATTGTGTGTCTCACATTGCGTAAGAGGCGTGCACATAAGGTACTTGACCAAATGTTGGAAACATACATATTATGTCCTATAACCTGCTGATCAAGTTCTTTTAATTATTTTTTCACTTTTTACAAACTGAACTAACAGTAATAGTGGAACGCTTCGGTGGTGAAGTTGAAACTAGGGGGTATACACTTAACAGTTTATACAACTTTGACCTTGAAGCAGTTCGGGCCGAGGTGTTTCGGGGGACGACTGTGCCCTTCGAGGAAAAGGCAGGCGTAGCGGCGCCTCAGCATGGCGTCCCCGAACTGCTTGTGGCAGTCGAGTCGCCTGCAGACGTGACAGACGCCGCAGCCCAGCTTGCCGCTGCGGATGGGCATGTAGGCGCCGTCCACCCACACGTGCAGGGAGGGGTTGCTGCGCAGGAGCGCCCTGACGGTCGCGTTGTGCACCCACTCGTGGACGCAGCCGTCCACGACGAGCCGCCGCAGCGACGGGGCCGAGGCCGGGCTCAGGCCCTCCAGGACCGGCCGGAACGCCTCCAGGCTGTCCATCCTGAAGAAAAAGAGGAATGCCCGGAATCGGACCTCGACATCCTCCTGGGCCGCGTCGAAAGCCGTGATCTCGCCGACCGGAGTCGCCGTGATGCGCAGGACGCTTAGGGAGTTGGAGGTCACCGGGGCCTTGCCCGTGCCGCCGCTGGGCTGCAGTTGGTAGGCCAGCTCGCGCAGCCTCGGCATCGCGGCCAGCAGGCGAGCCGTCTTGGTGGACATGACCCCGCCGAAGTGGACCGTCTCCAGCGTGCTCGCATGGGTGGACAAGACCTTGTTCACGAAAAACGCGGCCACGACCTCCCGACAGTTTGGGAACTCGAGTTGCAGTTTCTTGAGCGTGCTCGGCACGGAGACTTTGGGCATGCACGTCCTCACGACGACGGGACGCGAGCCGTTTTGGACGATGAGGGCGAGGCACTCGAGTCCAGAGGTCGACAACAGCGTTCGGAAGATGTCGGTCGCGAAGGTTTGGAGGTCTGCCCGAATGGTCAATCTCCTCAGCCTCCCCAGGAGCTCCTGGCGCTGGACCAGCCGGGCCGCCTCCGCGCCCGACGGCTCGCTGACGGCGCACGTCACAACCAGCTCCTCCACGGCGCACCTGGTCGCGGTCAGCATGTCGCAGCCCTCGTGCTGGCCCTCGATACCCACGCGTAGGTAGGCCAGGCGCGGCGCCAGGCGCAGCACGGGGCAGGCTCGGCGGTAAAAGTCGTCGCCCTCATCCTCCTGCTCGTCTGCATCGCCGCCGGCCAGGGCGTCCAGACGCCGGTGGCGCCACGCTTGCGGGTGAAGCGCCAGGCCGCCAAGCCTCCTGCACACGAGGCGGCACTCGAGCAGGTCGTCGGCGCCCACGTACCGCATCACCTCCAGCAGAACGTCGTCGGGCAGCTCGTCCAAACGGGCAGCATAATTCTGCAAAGCGCAAAGGTAACAGTTATACTTGCGGTGCGGTGAACCGAGGACCGTTTGTCGTGGACCGGATCCCGAGAGGTCAACCACTCAGAGTTGAGTTTTGGTGTACATGGAATATTTGTGGAATATCTAGAATACTTTTAGAATGTCTGGAATATTCTTGGAACATCTGGAAAATTGTTGTAAAGTAACGGAAATTCCGTGACATTCATTGTTTGCTGTGCAGGAAAATCAAGAAGATCATTATAAAAAGAAATGTCATTTGCACCACATGGCGTGCCATCAACACACAGAGCGGAAGGGTTTAGTCCAAGCAGGCCTGGCGCGGCCGGGGCTGTGGGGGAGGGGGTG
>NW_026269375.1:3725-4447 GCF_000697945.3 Frankliniella occidentalis | reverse complement strand
CACTTCGGCATTCCCTTTCCACTGCCAAATTGTTGCGGTGCGCCTCCACAAAGTAAAACGCGAGCACTTTCTTAACCATTCACAGCGCAGGTGGCGAGGGGTGCCCAACTGTGGTAATCAGGTGTACACAGAGTAGGTAATCCCTGGTAATCACCGGTAATCATTGGTAATCGCCGGTAATCCTTGGTAATCGCCGGTAATACTTGGTATTCGCCGGTAATCCTTGGTAATCACCGGTAATCCATGGCAATCGCCAGTAATCCATGGTAATCACTAGGTAATCGTTGGTAATCACCAGGTAATCGTTGGTAGTCACTAGGTAATCTTTGGTAATCACTAAGTAAACCAGCAAGGAAATTCCTGGAAATCTTTGGCGATCACTGGTAATCTTTGGTGATTACTGGTAATCTTTGGGAATCACTGGTAATCTTTGGGAATCACTGGTAATCTTTGGTAATCACAGGTAATCTGTGGTAATCAATGGCAATCTTTGGTAGTCTCTGGTAATCTTTTGTCAGTGGTAATCTTAGGAAACCCTTGGTAATCATAGGTAATCTTCGGTAATCTTTGGTAATCCTTGGTAATCGTCACTTTTTGGTAATCAGGTGTACACGATTTTTTCGAGTTGGCCACCCCTCGGCAGGTGGCCTATCCTGCTCGCACCGTCACGACTATAACTGGTGCACTTTCTACTGCTTGTCTCACCTCCGTAAGGGCAGAAC
>NW_026269375.1:1043-2105 GCF_000697945.3 Frankliniella occidentalis | reverse complement strand
CCCCCTCTCGTTACGTAAAAGCGGACCGAATGGAGCGACAATGGAATTTAATTAAATGACCCGCACAACCCTTCCCGTACGACCGCGTCGTGCACTGCCATGCGACGAGTATATTCGTAGAACACGATTTTGTGTTATTATTAGCAATGTCCTCATTATATCTTTTCGCAATGGCGAAATTATTTTCGCAGGCACCGCGCAAAGTGCGAACGTACCCTGTTCTTCTCTAATTGCGAAGCTGGATTCTGATGCGTATAAAATAATGGTAGTTCGAGAAAGCTGCTCTCACAAAGAGTCTTGTAAAACCCGCAAATTATCATAATTATGGCAAACACACAAAAAAACTTTGACAATCTGGTGCGCGATCGTTGCCTAGAAATTTTAGTTTTTCTTGCAGTGCGGAATAATGTAATTAAATGACCGTGTCGTTGTCGTGGGGGGGGGGGGGCAGTGTACCGCTCGGGGGTGAGAGAGAGAGAGGGGGGCGAGGAAGGAAAGCGCGAACCGTTTAACTAATCAGAAAATATTAGCCGGATCTTGTCGCCTGCTCCGCTTAGCAGCGGCGGTGGAGGAAACTTTCTCATTTCGGCTTTGCCCCGCGTCCCTGCAGCGCGCGGCAACGGCGCGGCACCCGAGAGCAGCAACTTGCCAACCTGAGCCGCTCTGCCGCGCGGCTGCTCACCCGGGCTGTAGTCGCACTTCATGTCGTCTTAGGAGGGGAGAGCGGGGAGGGAGAGAGTGGGGAGGGAAAGAGACGGGAGAGCACACCCGTGCCGCCGCCACCACCACCACTACCACCACCACCCCAAAAAAGGGAGAGGTGGGCTAGCTAGGGAGGGCGCGTGCGGGGGTTGTAAAAGAGAGTGATAGTGAGAGGGGACGGGGAGAGCGGAAGGGAGAGAGAGGGGTGAGGGGGTAGAAGGAGGGAGAAACGAGATGAGGATATGGAGGAGGGGGAGGAGGGGTCAGATGCTGTGTACACACCTGCGATGGACGTGAGAGAGGGGCGAGGGGAGCGGCGCGCCGGCGATACCCTGGGGGAAGAGAAGAAGGGGAGGAGGG
>NW_026269375.1:0-753 GCF_000697945.3 Frankliniella occidentalis | reverse complement strand
GGAGAGGGAGGAGAGGGAGGAGAGGGAGGAGAGGGCGGAGAGGGAGGAGAGGGGAGGGGGAAAGGAGAGGGGAAGGCAATTGGAAGTCACCACTCGACGTTTCGCAGAGGAAACGACTCGTCGGCGACCAGACGGCTAGCGACGTAGACGCACTGCCGGGAGGAGGAGAGGTGGAGGAGGAGTCCAACATAAAATTACCTTTGTTCGTAAAGAATTTTGTTCTTAAAATTATTTGCTGAAAACGAACCTAAAATACATCCGCCTTAAGGCGTTTCTAAATCACGCATTTTCGTTGTGAAACATGCAGGCCTCGGGCGTCGGCGTCGGGACCTGCTAAGTCGTCAACCTCTAGAGAGGCAAAGGTGTAAGCGTATACACAAGCGCGGGGGCATGCCTGCTATTGGCGTGTGTAGCAGGGCGCGGGGCGGAGCAGGGCGTGGCGGGGCACGGCGGGGCGGGGCGAGGCCTCGTGGAGGGGTGCCTCGATACTGGCGCGGCCATCGAGACGGATGTTTCAAAACGCTCCCCTACCTGTCCGCCTGGGGGCGTCTGGCTTGGCGGCCGGAAAGGGACGACGCCGCCGCCGCCTCCCCTTCCCTCCCCCTCCCTCTACCAGGTGTGCCCCCTGTTCTGCTGAGGCCAATTTGATTCTGCCGGTGAATTATTCCCGAGCTGAATTGAATTTGGCACTGAATGAAGGGACCAGGGCGGCGGCAGCGGCCGCACCCCTCGTGCCCCGTCCTACCCCGCCCT
>NW_026269374.1:9817-10848 GCF_000697945.3 Frankliniella occidentalis | reverse complement strand
CCCCGCCACGCCCCGCCACGCCCCGCCACGCCCCGCCACAATAAAATGGGAATGATGGCCTGCGTCTGTCTGCCACATGTAAACAGTTGACATCCCACACGCCCCATTATGGTCGGCCCTCTCCAACCGTGAATGCGATTTACGCCCTTTTTGCTCAGCAGCAGCAACAACACCACCGTCCGGCGCAGCGAGCGCAGCAGCGGTGTTGGTGGTTTTTGGCACTCGGTGTACTACCTCTATGCGCGAATGAGAGGGGATACCGAGCGTCTGCGTTCCTATTCGTCTCTACCCCCTCCTCCCCCTCTCTCTCCCCCCTCCTGTCCTCTCTGCCTCTCTCTCCTTCGTGTCTCCCTCTCCCTCTCCCTCTCCCTCTCCCCCTCTCTCTCCCCCCTTTTTCATTTTTCTCTCCTTCTCTCTCCCTGTCCGGAATACATTTCGCATATGAGTCAAGCTCCGGCCCGGTGGTGCGAGCCCCCCCGCATCTCTTCCCGGCCACGCCCTCCCGCTCTGATGCCTGCTGTTCTGATGTCGTTCGGTTGTGTTCGGTTCGCGAGAGTCTGGGACGAGCGGCGTGGCGTGGCGTGGCGCGGGGAGTGCCCAACATCACTCCATCACACCTTCAAGTCCCCCGCCCCGTTTTGTTGGCGCTGTACTGCTGTGCTGTAAGAGGTCATGGGCATCACTTTGCAATGCGCACGCATATGATGTCAGCGTTTTTCAGCGAATAGTTGCCTGAGAAGGTACACCCAACAAGCGTATTTTAAACGCAGAATTTCTGATTAAGAATTTTTCACCCTCAACATGTGAAGTATTCTTTTCAAAAAATGACGTCGTTTTCCATTCAAATTCAGGAACGAGTCCTCGAATTACGAACAACACAGTTTTCTTGGTGTACCATCTGCGCAGCAGCACACAGCCATTTCCTCGGACAAATCGCTCGCTTCTCATATTGCTCCCACTCTCTATTATTGGCAGGAAATGAGGAATGTTTGCAATGCAAACGCTGCCCTCTACCCCCCTTTTGCCCCCCC
>NW_026269374.1:3543-4567 GCF_000697945.3 Frankliniella occidentalis | reverse complement strand
CTCTCTCTCTCTCTCTCTCTCTGGGCTGTGCACTTATAATACGGCCCCATTACCACACGGCAGGGCAGGGGCGGCTCCGTATCATGCCACAATGTGTGCTGCTTCAGCGACTGAGTCACGACCTCTGCTGGAGAAGAGAGCTCTCCTGTCATGCCGCATCGTATCTGCCACAGGCAACGTCCCGGTTCCTTATTATTTCAACGATTAAAGCTTTGCGAAGAATAATCGTAGTTCAGCTGTCAGCTGAGTATGAAGTAGTTTGGCCGTGCTGTTCCGCGGTGTGCGGTGACTGCGCGCGGACTGGCGCCGCGGGCGTAGGCAACCCATCCGGCTCGGGCGCGCCGCGGGGCCGCGGGGCCTCTGGGCGGCGGCGTGGAGCCACCCCACCCCGCCCCGTCGTGGCACATATGGCGCCTCGTGGTGCCTCGTGGCGCCTTTTACACTGCTACCGGTAGTCACACCAAGGTGTCACAAATTGCACGTGGGAAACACCACCGCCCTTATCCCTACTAGCACCCCGGCCGCCGGTTGGCACGATTCGATGCTTGTAGAGAACACACTTCCGTCTCTTACACTTCTAGTTTGGTTCTAGTAGAGTTACTGCTTATGAATATGCTATGAAATATTAACCCCTCAGTAGGATTTAAGTAGTTGAGTGTGTTTTTGGTTCGAAGTCCTGTTACAAAGTCACTGTTATCTTCTCCGCTTTTTTTTCCTATGCTTCAAATGATCAGCACTTGATTGAGATGATAGCAACATCTTATCGTCGAGTATGAAGTTTGCGAAATCAGCGAATTCAGCGAAAGTAACCATTGGAGTGATAGTGAGTAAATATCCATCAAATTATTATTGAACTCAACCAAATTAATATCAGAGTAAAAGGAAAGGCTGAAGGACGGCGAATTTCTTGGTATTCACAACAAATTTGGGTTAACCCTTCGATGTGGGCCATGCGGGCGCCAGGGGGTCCCGGGTCAGGCTGGCTGCTGTATTTTCGTTCTATTCCTCTCAGGGTGGGGCGGGG
>NW_026269374.1:0-521 GCF_000697945.3 Frankliniella occidentalis | reverse complement strand
GCGTACCACCACCTCTAACACTCACTCTGTCCTTGTCCGTCCCGCGCGCCACTCAGAATTACGCTTTCGAGTGGACAGACGTGTAAAATTAATTTTCGCGCTGGAATTTTGAGAGGGCAGAGTCGGTCGGTAGCGGCGGTTGGGGTTGGGGGTTGTGGGCTGCGCGGTGGTGGATTTGGGGCGACTGACCTGATCCTCTCGCCTCGTACGCAGCCCCTGTATCCCCCTCCCTTTACCCCTCCGCCCACCCATCCGTCAGCCTCCTTCTAGTACACTTTTACACCAGCCCTAATTTTTTTCCGGCACCCCAAAGAGATGTCAATAACAAGTAAGAATTGCGCTCGAGTTATGCGAGCGCGGCGGTGGTGCAGGAACCTCTCGCGCTTCCTCGAACGCAGCCGTGTGCCGGCTCAGCGCTTAGCGCCCATTTAATGGCCCGGAAAGATATGCGCTGCAGCGGGAGGCGGCCGGAGGCAACGCAACGCCGTCATTGTAATTGTGCACCGCGCAGGGCGGGGGCG
>NW_026269373.1:10158-10737 GCF_000697945.3 Frankliniella occidentalis | reverse complement strand
ACTGAGGGGCCCTGTTGCCTCATGCTAGTGCCATCCGGTACACGACCACGACATGCAGCTCGACCTGGACACAATGTATGCAAAGTGCGTTCGCGCTTCGGGAGCCCCGCGGGCCGCCCGTGGGGCCGGCGTGACGCGGTGTGGTGGGTCACGGTTTTGTTGGGGGTGTTCGCCATGTGTGTTTGTGGGCGGGTGGCTGAGTGCGCTTCTGGTGAAGCAACAGAAAAACGGAAGGACACGCGTCCTCTCTACTTAATAGAAAATCTCTGGAAACTCAAGTGTAGTGTAGGACCAAGGTGTGCTGCAGTTAAAAATGAAGGACGCCCTGTGTCCTACAGTTCAAAGTGGAGTACACAATATGTGTACTCCAGTTATAAAAAGATATAGAGGAAAGCGCAACCTGGTTGAAGAATCTTGGAGCCACCATCGGAGGCACAGGGACTGGACAAGAAGACGTGGAAACTTAACAGACATAACAACTGTATTTTATTTTTATTTTTTTTTGGGGGGGGGGAGGCGAATCTGTGACTAATTGTGACAACCGGTGTGCGGGTGCCATGATCCCTGTGACACGTCACA
>NW_026269373.1:5421-5813 GCF_000697945.3 Frankliniella occidentalis | reverse complement strand
CGGAAGACGGCGTGAAGTGAGGCGCCTGGCGTGAGACGTGGGACACTGTTAGAAAAAATCCTGGGATTTCACGGAGGAACACTCGTGAAAAGTATTGCCAAAGTCCTTTGGGATTTCCCAAAGAACTCTATAGATTTCACGTGTCGAGTTTGGCTTTGAAACATATTGTCAAACGAAAACTTCTACCTTGAACATCTGTTTTAGTACACCAAAACTAAGAACGGAGTCCTCTGGGAATTTCTAATTGTGGTGGAAAGTGAATCTTCGGGAAATCCCAAGAAATTTTTAACAGTGGATGTGAGGTGGACAGGCATGCCAACCAAAATCGCGAAAACATTTTAATTTTAGCGCGCCGCAGGCCAAGGTAGACGCACATTTAGCTCAGCTTCACA
>NW_026269373.1:0-571 GCF_000697945.3 Frankliniella occidentalis | reverse complement strand
AAGTTACGTTTAAATGAATGTGACACAATATTCAAATGAATGTAACATGTTTCACATTAAAACGAATGTGACGTCACATTCCTTGAAGAACAGTGTTGTGTAGACTAATTCGAGTTCCAAAGCATTTTTCTTGCGGGTGATGACAAAAATTCATGACACTTTACATCTCCACATATCCCCAAAAAACAGTTTAGCGCAGAGCGTTGGCCCCGCAACGAGTTTATCGATTCCGACCATTTCGACTGCACCGCTGCGGGCGGGCAGAAAAGAGGGGATGGGGGAAGAGGGAGGAGGGGAGGGGGAAGGCAAGGTCATTACCGCTCCGGAAACCGCGAAGACACGTTGAGCTAGGCAGGCCAGGCGCAGACCACCGCAGGGCGAGAGCGAGAGGTTTGGTTCAAACACCAGCGGAAATTATTTTTAATTTTAAATAGCGAGCGAGAAAGAGAGCGAGCGAGCACTGTTAGAAAAAATCTTGGGATTTCACGGAGGAACACTCGTGAAAAGTATTGCCAAAGTCCTTTGGGATTTCCCAAAGAACTCTATAGATTTCACGTGTCGAGTTTGGCTT
>NW_026269372.1:2572-2860 GCF_000697945.3 Frankliniella occidentalis | reverse complement strand
TTGTTTTTGGTTCCGCTGAAACAAGTTCCACATAAAGCACTCCTGCAAATTGGTATTGTGAATAGCATTGCGGTTGTCGTCTCCCTCCAGGGTCTGGGGGCGCTCCGGGGGCGGGGGAAGGGTTCGGTGGGGGAGAATTGGGGCAGCACCTTGTGCATGCAATCTCAGCGCTGCGTCCGCGAACGAAACACACACACACACACACTCACACAGCAGGGGGAAAACGACAAGGTAACGGCATTACGCAGGCAACAAATGCCACTGCACAGCTGTGCGTCGGTCACGGCG
>NW_026269372.1:301-877 GCF_000697945.3 Frankliniella occidentalis | reverse complement strand
ATAAATATTGCTAATATTAGCTGTAGCTGGACTACTATAATATACCTAATTATTCAAGGGGGGTATGGGGGCTAAAATATCGAGTTTTATCGATTTTCCGCCGCCGCTGCGTGATCGGCCGCCCGTGGTCCCGCGCTGTCATGTTGTCTGCCCGCGGGACGTCCGCGCCCTGCATCCCAAAGCAACCCCCGCATGGTTACAGAGCGTATATCGATAATAAGACCGGCGAAGACCGGGAGCAATATTTAACGCTTTTTGCTGCGGATCGACCACTTTTGCAGCAGCATTTAATTTTTCATGAACGATGAGTATTTGTCACTGTCATTGCCTCCGCGGAATGTTTGCCTGTACCAGGTGCGATAATTTTGTGTACAGTGAAGGCATGTGCACACTTTTGGAACTTACGTGTAGTTAGTTCCATAAGAATTTAGTGTGACGTTTGTGACGTGTTTTGTTACTTTTTGGCAGTTTTGCATACAGATACACGGAAAAAAATGATTCGCTGAGACAACAAATTGTTAGTTGGGACAACCAACAGTTTAGTTGATTTTCGGATAACTAAAAGTGTTCGTTGAG
>NW_026269372.1:0-251 GCF_000697945.3 Frankliniella occidentalis | reverse complement strand
AGAGCAAAGAGGAGAAAGTAGGGGGCACAAAACTCGTTGCTAGGCTATTGCGGCGGAAACATTCGATCAACTTGGCGTATGTGGTCCTGCCTGCCCGAGGGCGCGGCCCGGCCAGCCCAGCGCCTGCCCGCCGTCGGGTAGGCAACCCGCTTGGGGCGCGGCGCGGCGGGCTGGCCTAGCCTCACGGGGCGCTGGCCCTGCTGCACAGGTCCATCTATCTCTCTCTCTCTCTCTCTCTCTCTCTCTCTCTC
>NW_026269371.1:8187-8821 GCF_000697945.3 Frankliniella occidentalis | reverse complement strand
AGACGTTTAGTCCCAACCAGTATTGCATAAAATCACTCAGCATTCAGCATTGTAGCAATGTCTATACTTGCGTAGTATGACACCATTGTTGTTTGAATTTAATCGTCAGTTTATTTAAAAGTATAAAATCATTCAGCATTGCACCAGTGTCAATACTTGCGTGTAGCATGAGACCACATTGTTGTTTGTATTTAATCTTAAGTTTATTTAACAGTTTTAACACACTTAGCATTGCATCAAATTCATTACTTGCGAGTATGAAAACATTGCTATTTGTATTTAACCTTCATTTCAGTTAATATTCACAGTTCATTTGATAGTTTAAGTTTGTAAAATAATTCATATTCTCTTACGAATCAAATACTTTTATTTTGTTGAGTAAAACATACGTAAAACCCTTTTTAATTACTCGACATATTGGTCACTCATTCCTAATGATGATCAGAATTCACTTATATTGTAATGTTATGTAATTGTTAACTTTTCACTTGTATGATCCATCTAATGTTAATTTATTGAAATATTTTTTTTTTTGAAAAACTTCGTTTTTGGCGAAAAAAGGGGAGGTGGTGTAGGACCCCACCCGCACCTCCTGTATATATTATTAGTATGAGATCAACTGACGATACTTTTA
>NW_026269371.1:0-1547 GCF_000697945.3 Frankliniella occidentalis | reverse complement strand
TATTAGCCTTTTTGCCCCCCCCCTCCTCTGTCTCTCTCTTTCTCTCCGCTTTTCGTCCGATTGAGAGAGCAGCGCAGGAGAGCCTCATTACCCAGCGGGCCTAATCACTTTCGCTAATGCCTCATTAATCAGCAGAAGCAGGAGCAGCAGGCTGATCCGCGATAAAGTGCCAAGCAGAAGGAGAGAGAAAGAGAGGAGAGGAGGGAGGGAGAAAGAGAGGGAGAGAGGGAAGAGCGAGCAGGAAAACGGGAAGGAGAGACTGATGTTCCGGACGGAAGAAGACACGCCGCGTCTTCTCGCTGCTGCTGCTGCTGCAGACGGTTCGGCTCCATTTTCTTGGATGAGTTGTGGTCATGAGCCGTGACCTCTCTGAGAAGGAGAGAAGGGGGGGGGGAGCTCGGCGGTAAGTAGATGTTGCGCCACTTTGGACACACAATAAGGCGCGCCCGGGCTCTTTTCATCTCTCGCGACGATTATCGATATCTCGAGAAAGGACACGGCAACGGGAAGGAAAAACTCGCGCGCGGCGCAACAGTTGACTAAACTCGCTTGACCGCAGCAGAGCAGCGCGCACAAGGAACAGAACGTCTCGCTCAAGGAAGGCGGTGGCGGCCACCCCGCGACCAACACACACAGCCCGAAAAAAACACAACACACACACACACACTTGCACTCGCTCGCGAGGCCTGTTAACATGGTTCCGTATCGTGAGAAACTCGCGTCTAGTTTTCGGCAGGCAGGGTCCTCTATCCCAAGCCCAACCCACGGCAGCGTGGCGATACCCGACACGGGCTTGGGTGTCCGGCGGCACGACGACGACGACGGGGTCCTCGGCCTTGGCCGCGCACGCACAGGCGGGGCCGGGGGTCCCGCGGGGGTGTGCCGGGGTGGGCGATTATTAATTTGTGACGAGATGTCGTGTGCGGTAATGAGCGCGAGAGGAAGAGAAGCAGCAGTATCACTGATCTCATGAAGGAAAATAAGTGGCGAGTGAGCGAGCGCGACGTTCCGCGCGCAAGGGCAGGACGAGGAGGGCGTTCACCCGCGGGGGGAGGGAGAGAGGGAGGAAGGGAGAGAGAGAGAGAGAAAGGAGGACTGCAGTTCAAACTGCAGCAGCCACACACACACACACACACGCACGCGTCTAATAAGAGCCCCTCTCTTGCGTTGCGTTGCCAATTTGCACCTTTGGACCTCGTGTGGTGGAGGGAAGGGGGGAGAGAGAGAGCACAACCTGCTCTTCTTGGGTCCCGTTTCCCCTCCCTCTCCGTCCAACGACATGACATGATTTTAGGGGAGCAATAATTTATGGCGTTGTGGTGGTCATCAGAGCAAGGGGGGAGGGGGTGGGGGTAGTCATTAAGATTTCTCTGGTGTGCCCGTGTGTGTGTGTGCGCGCGCGCGCGTCCGCTCTAATTCGTTTGATGGGAGGGGGTCATTGTATTCCCGGGTCAAGCGTGGCACTAAATTAGCATAGCTCCCCGAGATATATAGACGGGTTATAAATGCCCCGGGTTCCACGTCGCTGTGCTGGACGACTGCTCGCC
>NW_026269370.1:7050-9779 GCF_000697945.3 Frankliniella occidentalis | reverse complement strand
CTCTCTCTCACACACACACTCACCAAAGAAAGTCCCTCTTTTATATTCTTAAGTTTATATTTTTTCCCCTTTTCATTTGACTGAAATTAATCATCCATTTATCTCAAATTAAAGCAAAAGTATTGGTGGTGCTTTTGGCTCTGCTCGATGGCCTCCTGCCACAACCCTCCACCCGGCGGACCGCGGCCGCCGACGCGCACAATAACCATAATAATTGACAAATGAGAAAAGTTGGGAATAAATTTACGGGCAAAAGCCGTAATTATATCCATAGCCATGTGCATGCGCCATGGCCGAATAGGATGGCCCGCTGTCCACTTTATTTGTCCGATGGCCGGGGGCGGGGCGGCCAGCTCCCGCCAGCTCCCGCCAGCTCCCGCCAGCTCCCGCAGTTCCTGCATGTTCCCGATGATCCCCCTACTTCTTCGACTACGCCTACCAACGCGCACTTGGTCCTCGTTCAGCTGTCTCCCAGTTTTGCGATTTCGCCAGTTTCTTTTAGACCAGCTGATATGCTACGCGCCGGCTTCCGTGGGCCGCACGCCTAGTGCTGAAACGTACTTGTAATGCGCTTGTCTGTGATGGCCGTGCGGGGTGCGGGTCGCGGGGGTGTTCCGGGGGGACAAGGACGGTGCCCTCCGCCGTGGAGACGGCGGCCGTCACCTTCGAGCGTCAGGGAGGCCCGCCGCCTCGAGGTCCCCGCGGGCGCGCGCGCGGGCGGGACCACAACAAATCTTATTTCTGCAGCCTAAAAGGATGTCGCTGGCTCAGCCCAGATGAATAATGGATGCGCGAGATGGATCGCGCGCGTGTCACGTGAGCGACGCACCTCACCGAGACTCGAGTACACTATAGTCGCGAGGTAGAGCGTTGCACGACACTGCAAGTGCGTTGCACTACACTGTAAGTGCGTTGCACTCCAATTGCAAGTGCATTGCACTCCAATTGCAAGTGCATTGAACTCCAATTGCAAGTGCATTGAACTACAACTGCAAGTGCGTTGCACTACACTGCAAGTGCGTTGCTCTACACTGCAAGTGCGTTGCACTACACTGCAAGTGCGTTGCTCTACACTGCAAGTGCGTTGCACTACACTGCAAGTGCGTTGCACTACACTGCAAGTTCGTTGCACAACACTGCAAGTGCGTTGCACTACACTGTAAGTGCGTTGCACTACACTGTAAGTGCATTGCACTCCAATTGCAAGTGCATTGAACTACAACTGCAAGTGCGTTGCACTACATACACTGCAGGTGCGTTACGCACTGCAAGTGCGTCAGGGAAGTCCCAACACACCTCGCAGCTCACGGCGTGTATATACGTATTGAGCTGCCGGACAGTTTTATCTCTTTTCTTTTTCTTTCTGCCTTTTGGTTACTCGATTCACCCTAGTTTTGCGGCGCCCGGGCCCGGATTGGGGGTCGTAAAGATGCGGATACATCAGGCGAGGCCCGGGCCGAGCGCGCCGGGCTGCCGAGAGCACATATGTACCGAGGGACGGCTGCCTGATCCCTGCCCGTGTGCGCGTGCGAGAGAGAGAGAGAGAAAGGGAGGGGATATAAGAAGGGGAGGAGACAGCGGAGGGATCGCAGCTCATCCCAGCGAGAAAGACAGCAAACGGCTCGGTCTGGTTCTTGGCTGCCCCCGCCTCTGTGTGTGATTTGGCGGGCTTCGTATCCATTCCTCGCCCCAGCGGGTCAGTAAGGCCCTCACCAAGCCCCTCTGCTCACCACGCAGGCGGGGAGCTCGAGCTGGAGCAAGAAGAGGGGGAGGGCAATAAAAGTTTTGGTTCGGAAGATCTTTGACCGGAGGCACTGCTGCTGCTACTGCACGGTGGCGTCACGGCCTCGGCAGAAATGTCACCACACCTACGTACCTGGTGTTTCGAAAAGGAAAGCAGCAGAAACTGTTGTCGGGGTGCAGCCTGTTGTCTCTGTGGCTGGCGCGGCGTGGCGGGGTGGGGCGTTGTTTTGAGGTGGGGGGAGAGGCAGTCGTAACAGACTCCGGCCAATCGCGCACTCCCTGGTGGCGCCATGGCCCGCCCCGCCCCGCGCCGCCACGCCGCGCCCGCCGCCCTGCCTCCCCCGGGAGCGGCGGCACGCTGGGGGCGGCGCCGGGGCGGGGGGCGGCAACGGTTCACCCGACTAATTTCATGGCCCGCCGCCCCCCGATGAGGCTGTCCCCGGGATTCAGCGTCTATAACAGTCCGCGCCGCCCCCGCCGCCCCAGCCACCCGCACGGGCGGTGTTTGCCAACCAGCGCGAAATTGTGTATGCGCTCCGCCCCTCCCGCCTCCCAATACAGCCCCCGTAGGTTGGCCACCTCTCCTCGAAGTTCGGCCCGTCTGCTCTCTCTCTCCCTCTCCCTCTCTCCCCCTCCCCCTCCCTCTCTTTTTTCTCTTGTTATATTGGTTGGGGCGGATCGCGAAACTAGAGCAAAAGGGTGTTTGAATACGATGCAGCCCGCGGGTGTGGTTCGGGTATCTCTTTCACATGAGCGTCTCTCTCTCTCTCTTCTCTCTTGTTGTTTTATCTTCCTGCAAATTGCGTGGCCTTTCGGAGGGGAGCGCGAGTACATAGGATCACATCTGGAGGGGTCGCGCCATGGCGGCCGTGCCGCTGCCTGACTGCCTGCCCTGGCCTGGCCGCCCTCCTGCCCGTCCTCCTGCCCGTCCTCCTGCCCGTCCTCCTGCCCGTCCTGGCCTGGCCGCCCTCCTGCCCGTCCTCCTG
>NW_026269370.1:4207-6370 GCF_000697945.3 Frankliniella occidentalis | reverse complement strand
GGGGGGGAGGGGGGGCTGCCAGGCCTCTCCCCCAGCTAACAGCTCCGCCCTGGCGAGCAGTTCACATTTAACTAGAAATTCTCGAAAATTCACTTTGGTGTAATGTTAATTGTGTCCTTTACGCCGCAGCTTGTTTGTGGTGCAGAAACATTTACTGCCCCTAGCCATGTTCTTTCGTTTGTTTCTATCCTGGGCTAACTGTGGTGTCACTGTGTCCTTGCAGACCATGGCGGCGCTGCTTCAGCTGGCGGACTACACGATGCACTTGATAATGCAGTACCTGGACGTCCCCGACATCTTGGCGTGCCGCCTCGTGTGCCGGAAGCTCGGGGCCCTGGCCCTGGATCCGGGCGTGTGGCGGCACCGGAAGTTCGTCTACGAGAACCCCTCTGACCCCCTGGTGTGCCCGGTGCTGCGCCTGGCTCCTTGCTTGAAGGCGATGGTCCTGCGCGTCGAGCCGCCGCTAGGGTGTCACCGCGCGCTCTTCGCCACGACTAGCTGTCGATTTGGGGAGTTGTCCCTCGTCGGATGCGGGGCCAACCGTGCTCCTGAGATCATCCTCCACCAGGAGGTGCTCGGCGGGCTCAGATGCCTGCGCCTGCGCGTCGACCCGTCTACGGCCGGCGTCTCTGCCGACGACGTCGCCGCGGTCCTGGGGATCGTGGCGTCGACGACATCTGGGGTTCTGGAAGAGCTTGAGGTGAAAGTCCCAGCTGCAACCACAGTCCATCACATTTTAGGGAGTGGAGTGAAGCCATCCCTGAAACGGTTGACGGGGGAACTTCACCCAGAGTTGGAGTCCTTCTGGCAACTCATACTGGTTGCTCACGCTGCCACCCTGGAGGTGGTGTCCGTCGACTGTGGCGGGTCTGGTTGTGAGCAGCACTCGGCGTTGATGTCTCTCCTTGCCGGTATGCCGAAGCTTCACACACTGGAGTCATACCTATGCCCCGGGCTGGAGGCCATGGCAGCCTCCCCGTCCCTGACGAAGGTCCGCCTATTCCTACTCACGAGCTCGGACTATAAGTTCACCTGCAAGGCCGCTACGGAGCTCCTGCGCACCGCCAAGCATCTGCGAGAAGTCGCCCTTGAGTACTACTACGGGGCCGAGGAACTGGAGGGCCTGGTCATGACCCTGGCAACTGGCCCCTCCCGCACCACCATGGAGGCGCTGTCCATAAACTGCTCCCTCTTGGAGACCTATGCACTGGGGAAGCCGCTGCTGGAGGCGCTGCCACGGATGCCGAGTCTGCGTCGACTGGCTTATTCGACGCTGGACCTCAATGAGCTGCTGCGGGGCGTCTCTCCCGCCGTGGCACCGGCCCTGAAGCGCCTGGAGCTTAATCAGGTTGGGTCCTGGGACGCTGCCTGCGCCCACCACTGGCTGCACCGAACCTCAGCCCGGGCGCTCCTAGCAGCCAACCCGACGCTGCAGGTCGTCGTGCCCCGCAGTCGGGCGTACTGTACTGGGCCACCCGGCTCACGCTGCTCCGCGTGTGACAAAGGCTGCCACCGAGGGCTCAAGAACAAGGACCTGCAGTACTCTACAAGCAGATTCACAGGGGATGTCACAGAAACCATGCTTATTCCCCGTGACGTGCCCAAATAAAAGCATACATGTCTTAGCATTATTTTAGAAGATTTATAGTAAATGTTTTCACGGTTTGATTTTGTGATCCTTCTTCCTTGTAAGCAGGGAGAGCTGTCCTGACTGACACTCAATCACATTGAGAAACTGTTCTATTCTGCGGTTAGGAGCTTCTTACGTGTTTAATTACCCCCTTCTCCATCTCGTTCTGGCCTGACAGGCGTTTGTTGTATGAGGGAGTCGTGTTCGCGAGTGATGAGAGTTTCTGCGTTCCTTTTGCCTGCAAATGTTCAAAACATTTTAATTGTAAGGGTCGGTGGAGGGGTGGCTCTTCTAAAAGAGAGAAGAATGTGTTTGACTCTTTAGAACACTTCACGCAAGGACACTGCGCCGCTATAGCTGGGTTGGAGGGCATCCTGTGGCCGCGCGGCCGCTGCCCATTCGCCCCTCCCCACCTAACGTTGGTAAAAATGCAAAATATTATTCTTGTATATAAAAGGGTGTTCCATAACCTCCGCGATAATAGAGCTGCTCCGGGCTCAGCAGCGACAACATTCTGGCGACACAGGACACCG
>NW_026269370.1:0-4157 GCF_000697945.3 Frankliniella occidentalis | reverse complement strand
GGGGTGCGGTGGGGTTGGATTGGGGCCGTCAGGGCCGGAAGGTGCGGAGTGGAGCGAGGCGCGGTGGAGTCTCAATCCCGCTCTCGCCCGGGCGCCACACCCAGAATAGCAATAAGAAATCGCAATTTCATTTTTGCAGTTGGGTGCCGCGTCTCCTCCTTGCAGCGCCTCCCCTCCCCGGGGATTAGGAGGGAGGCCCGGGCCGGGGGGCAAATGGAGTGAGCAGCTCAGTCAGTCGATGACAACTCATTCAGCGATGCGTGCAACCACTTCATCCGGCGTTTGGCACGTAGAGAGAGTCATCGGCAAACTGCCCGGAAGGGACGGACGGGAGAATTATGATTGTGCCGGCAGATCAGCGCATGGGCACTTGGTTGTGTGTGCTGCGCGCTGCACCTGGGGGAAGTCGACCACCAGGACCATGCGCGACCACGACAACTCGACTGATTCTGCTCGATTCCCGCTGGAAACGTGCTCTGCTTTTGGCAATGTGTCTCACTTTAACCCAGACTGAAACCATTTAAGATGCGAGGCACGGATCCCGTTGTGTGAGATAGTCGGCCGAAGTCCAGTGAGCCCTGAGCCCCTGGCAGCCCTACTGTACCGCACGACACGCATGCGGGCTGGTTGCCTACCCTGACGGCGAATCAGCCCTGCAGGCAAAAAGTAACACGCTGTCGGGATGGTTGTTTTGCTATAGTATTTCAAATCGTCATTGCTTACGTGGGCGCTCTCTCCGCTGCAAAGCGTTCCTCATTTTGGCAGTGTGCCGGCGGCGGGGCACGCTCGTGGTCCACAGGGGGGCTGCGCCGGGCTGCGCCGGGCTGCGGGCGGCTCCCTGTCTTGACTGGCCGGCCTGGCGATCAGCGGCGGCTTAGCTGGCTGTTTACACTGTGCCGCCCCCTTGGACTCCTTGTCGGCGAGCTGCACCGGGAGGACCTGAGGCCTGAGGCTCACCGCACGGCAGCAGCGGCACCCGCGGTCAAATGAGGCGTGGAGAAGTGGCTGGCCCGGCCGGGGCAAGGCCCCGGTGAGGCTCTTACGGGGAAGTCTCTTGTCGCCCGTATAAGCCGCAGTATAGCGGATCTGCACCACTGTGCATGCTAAGTAGCGGTCACTAGCAGGCTCCCCCGCTGAGGCTCCTTCGCCTCGGCCGAGCACGGACAAGAGAGATCAGTCCGGCGGAGCGGTCCTCGAGGCGAGCAAAATGAGTCATTTGATCCGAAAGTATAAGGGTGGGGGATGAGACAAACATATGCTAGCAGCGCCGTTGTGAACGAGGAGACTAAGGTTGTGCAGCAACAGTGTTGCATAAAACGAAAAAAAAAGGTAAAAAATATCATAAGGATGCCCGAGAAACCATTGGATTCGTTGCTTTCCTACGATATTTTTGGTCGCTCCCCCCTATCCGCGTGGTGTCCTTCTGAATTTTGGATTGGGATTCTGTTTAACGCTGCATGCTCTCTGTGCGCGTATTGCCAGCGAGCGCTGTGCCGAAATCTAACGATTTCTTGTGCCTTTTCGAATTCTTTCCTGGTATTTCGCTGCGAAAATCCCCTTGCAGACTCGATGGCTAGAGAGGGGCTGAACGTAAAAAATGGAAGTCGTCGGTGTCGTGTGTGTGTAGTGGTGCGTGGCGCATGGCTTTACACCTGACGTACGTGCAATTGTCTGTACCGGGAAGCTGGGCTCCACTCACTTAAACTGATCGGCCTCATTGTCCCGCTCTCTGCCCCTGCGCTACGCAGCGCTCCGCCTCGGGCCGAGACAGGACCGCCAGGGGGATTACTCGCCTCGCACGCTAAATACCCCCAGCTTCGCAGAAAGCGTTTCTTGCGGTGCCGAACTGGAGCACATTGGATTGGCGCGGGCGTTCTTTCGGTTCCATCCGCACAGTTGTGTTTGCAAACACTATCGCGCTATAGAGCGGGCCCTGCTTGTACTCGACACGCAAAGCGAGACCGCGTGGTCTTCCCTCTAGCTTTAGTCCAAACGACCGGCGTATTACTTTGTCACAAACTGTTTTTAGAAAGTCAGAAATTGACTTAATTTTGGCGGAAAGTGTTTTTGCCCCAAGTACGGGTGATTCAGAGAAGACAAGGGGCTATGGCGTCTTACGGGCAGAGCGGGTAGACAAACCCGCCCGCACCTGCGTCTTCTCTGAATCACCCGGTGTGTACTGGCAAAGCTGTTAGTTATGCACTCCCTCTAGCGCGAGCTGGTCGTCATTTCGCTCTCTTTTAGCCCCCAACTCTCTCCTTTCCCTCCCCCTCCTCTCTCGCTCTCGTACTCTCAACACACACAAGCGCTCGGAAAGCTTGCAGTCAGGTCGTGTTAAGTTAAGCCCCCCAAAGCTGCTGCGTGGCTGCACGTTCGGCCGTCCGTAAAGGGGTGGGGGGTAAGTGGTCGCTGCACTCCCCTTCCAGCCTTCTCCTCCTACTCGCTATACCCCCTTTACGTTGAAAATCGACTCCGAAATCGGCGACGATAAACGCATTCTAGTGGTAGAGTAACAGACTCTGCAGGCTGGGGGAGACCTCTTGTGACGGAACAAGTTAGCATTTTGATTTGCAGCTTGCCGTTTTCTATCCTGCCGAAGAGAGAGGGGGAGAGATTAAGGAAGGTTATGTTTCCTCCCCCTGCCGGGCCGCGGCCTGGCTGGGCCTGGCACTCTCTTGCGCGCTCCACGAATTGCGCAAGACCCCCGCTGCCTGCCGAGGTGTTACCTTACCGAGTCCCGCGGACAATGCCGCAACAATATTGACACAAAAAGGAAATGCCACAATAAAAAGTGGAAAAACAGCAGCAGTGGCAGAGGGGGCGGGCGGTCCTCCTGCGACCATCCTCTAAGACTTCAACACGAAAACTTCTGCTGATCGACAGTATAATGCGACAGGGGAGGACGATGTTCGTCTCCGACAGGGAGGCAGTTCAAGACGGTTGAAAGACGAGCCTATTCCGACCGGCCGACAGATAAAAACATATCATGCCATTAAAAACATACGTGCGAAAAAATAATGTGTGGCGTGTTTCTGCGAAACACCGCAAATGTCACGGCCTGAGGCGGGCAAGGGGGCCCGCCCGTCCGTGTACGTCTGTCTGAGAGGAACGGACCGATCTGATAACGCTGGATTGGGGGGAGGGGGAGGCAGTGGGTGTCGGCAGCAGCAGAAAACGCAGAAGCGTGAAACCGGAGAAGAACAATTAGAGAAGTAATGGGCCAGGAGCAGACAGCCTGATGGGGATTATCGGAGGACCGGGCGGGCCGGCGGCTCAGCAGAGCAGTAGGGGAGGCTGCGGGGCAAGCAGGGCATGGTCTGCTCCCGATGTAGATCGGAAGGTCAGAGCCAAGCGACTGTGCTTCCTACTGTACGCAGTGTAGCTTCGGCAAACAATTTATAACTCCCCTACAACACGCGTGCGATTTTTGTAGTGTAGCCAAAGTTTGCCAAAGTTTGCCAAATCTGGCAATATCAGAACAATAGTAGACCACTACATTAAAAAGACAAACATGTATTTGAACGGTTTGAAATGTTGAAAAACTAAGGCCAACGGGACCAAACTTCATAAAAACCATAGGAGATTTTACTCGTAAAACAATATGGTAATGGTGCTAATCGCATCTATTTACACGTGTTAAAACTCAAGTTAAAGCAAGCACTTATTTTACTTGTCCAGCCCCCACCCCCACCCCCTTGGAATGTCAGAGCAGCTTCGTTGCGCGGGCCGCTTCGGCAAATAATTGACGGCGTTCGCTGGTAGTTTAGATGCGAAGTGAGATGATCCAGATGGAAGAAGAGCAAAATGAATACTGGAGGAAGGAGATTCGCAGTGCGGGAGCGTTGAAAAGAAATTGACCTGAGGAGAGAGGGAGGGAAAAAACCCGAGGCGCAAGTAAACACCTTCACGAAAATCGGCTCAGACAGGGATTTTCTCCCCTCTTCGCGATTACTTCTCTTTTATTCCGCATTCAAAAGGAAGTCTTTTTTTTAATAACATTAAGGTGAGACGGTGGCGAAGAGGGAGAGAGCGAATACTTGACACCAGGCCTACGAAAGCCCTGGGGCGGCGGGCAGAGAGAGGAGAGAGAAAATGTATCGTTATAATAATCGGCGGCTCAGAGCAAACTGCAAAATCAAAAAAAATCAAAAAAAAAA
>NW_026269369.1:7136-7614 GCF_000697945.3 Frankliniella occidentalis | reverse complement strand
CGGGGGCCCTGCGGGGGGTGGCGGGGGGCCGTCACGTGACCAACACAAATGTGCGTGGCAAGTGCGCGCGCCGTTTGAACGTGGCACTTCGGATCCACGTGGTGAAGACGGTCCACGTCTGGCGCAGGCCGGCGGTGCGGCGGGGCCCTCTGCGGGGCTTTATGGGGCCGACAGTCGTGGCAGCGCCGCCCGCCCCGTGGCGCCCGCGGCCCGGCAGCGGCCCCGAGCTACAGTCTGCACGGCGATGGACGCGAACGCCCTCCCCTGGACCTCAGGCTAAGCAACAACCTGGTGCGTTGCGGACAGCAAGAGTTTGCCTTCCTCGTGCTGCGCGGGCCCGCGAGCCCGACCACGTCCACGTGGCATATATCGGAATCAGCAAACATCGCGGGGACCGGTTTTTGGCACATCCCCCTCCGTCTCTCTCCAGAGCCGCGGTTGACCCTGATCCACCCCTAGGCTCCCTCCCCTTACGGCC
>NW_026269369.1:5264-6688 GCF_000697945.3 Frankliniella occidentalis | reverse complement strand
GCTAAGCAACAACCTGGTGCGTTGCGGACAACACAAGTTTGCCTTTCTCGTGCTGCGCGGGCTCCCGAGCCCGACCTCGTCCACGTGGCATATCGGAATCAGCAAACATCGCGGGGACCGGTTTTTGGCACGTACCCCTCCGTCTCTCTCCAGAGCCGCGGTCGACCCTGATCCACCCCTAGGCTCCCTCCCCTTACGGCCACAAAGCGCGCAAGGTCACCCGGCAGCAGCGGGCGGGCCCGGCGCAGCCCGGCGGGGCAAACAGGCCGCCGGGGGAGCAAACAGCAGCGGGGCCCGGCCCGGGGGAGGCCAATGGGAACCACCCTACAAATGACCTAACCGTCGCCGTGCGCCCCTAGCACCCCTCCCCGCCTGGGGGGAAGTGCCTTGGCTAGCGCCCCCCCCCCCCCAATTCGTTCGGACGTTGTCGTGTTCGGTTCGGACCTACCCAGTTCATTATTTGGCGCCGACTTTGAGAGAGGCATTGCTTCCGCCAGTCGCCTGCTCCTGCATGCAGCCCGGGCGCGGAGACCCCGCGGCTGCAGCAGCCAGTCCAGTCCGACGACTTGATCGCGAGAAAGCGGCCGCTTGAATTTCAAGTCTGGTTCCTTGCCTGGCGCCTTCGAGGAGGTAGGAGAAGAGAGTTGCGCCTCCTCTCCCCTTCCCCCAGCCCGACGTCACTGGATACTGGATCCGGTCTCGCATTCGCTCTCGCATGGTCACGGTGACAGAGCGGAGGCGGGCAGTGGGTGTCACGTCAGCGCCCGGGCATGAGACCGCCCCTGCGCCCTGCGCAGGGCAGCCGACTGATTCCGAAGAACCCTCTCCTATACCTTCCGTATAGCTCCGTCCTTGTCGCACTCCTACAGCAGAGATCTTTGAGGTCTCTTCGGAATCAGTCTACAGGGGTAGGATCTACATTGAGCTGGCTTAAGCCCTTGCGTTCCTTCGGGAGCCACAGCTACAATGGAGATGCTGTCGCTCGCCTCGGCCACGGTCCACCTCCATGGCGGTGGGAATATGCTCCAGTTATCCCGTTACTCGGCGTTTCGCTGACCGCCCAGCCATGGCCCAGCCCAGCGCAGCTGTGGTGCGCCGCTCGGCCCGCCTGTCTCGTCTGGCTGCGCGAGAGCAGTGCACTCGGCAAGGCCCGCCGGCCCGCCGGCCCGCCAGCCCGCCCGCGCGCGGCCCCCAGCAAAGTGAAAGGGGCGAGCTTAGGGCGACGCGACTGCTTGACCTGCCACACGCCACCCCCGGACCCCACCAGGCTAGGGGCCGGCGGGGGACCCGGGGCCCTTCAGGGCTTCAGCGCGTCGGGTCGCGGCGCACCGGCCGATTCGATCAGACACACTTCGGCAAATAACCGCGGAAAGCGTCGAGCAAGCGCCAAGCGGCGGCGCGGCCGGGGGCGGCACGGGGGCGGC
>NW_026269369.1:0-256 GCF_000697945.3 Frankliniella occidentalis | reverse complement strand
CAGCGTCAAGCCACCCACAGGAGGGTCGCGAGGGGGGCGTCCACGAGCCACGAAGACCACGACAGACCGCGCACCCCGCCGGCCATAGGGACACCGGGGACACCACCAGAGGGGCGGCGGCCGAGGAGGGGGCGGCGCGCGCGCGCGTGTGTCCACGCGGCCGCGTGCGCGACGAGCCGGCGTGAGGGGGAGGAACGCACGCCCAATCAATGGCGCACAGCAACAGTGGCGCGCCCGCACAGCTTATCATCGCCCC
>NW_026269368.1:10675-11078 GCF_000697945.3 Frankliniella occidentalis | reverse complement strand
AAAGTTTCCTCTTCCTTTTACCATGAAGTTAATCTTTTACGTCTAGTTCAGCTCGTCTCTTTTAATTATTTTTTTTTCGCTCGCATCGCGATTGGCTAATATTTTCCCCGATTGCTTCGCTCGCAACCTAACGGATGGCTGCTTTTTGCTTCGGAGTCTAATTTTAACCACACTTTGTTGCTTCTTAATTATTGAACCTTTTGCACACAATCACAATATTAATCTTAATTTTTGCATATCGAGTAACGCCTGGCTATTTAGATAGGGAGTTACTCGCGTTCTCCACGCTGCTGCCAGTTACTCTTGTTCTCCGGCACTGGCAGAGTTACGCTTGTTTTTTTCGGAGCCAACGCAAAGCAAGTAACACGAACTCTAAAATTTTTGGATTCCTTTATGTTGCCTC
>NW_026269368.1:5642-5965 GCF_000697945.3 Frankliniella occidentalis | reverse complement strand
CCCCTAGGGGCGGTTGCCAGAATTTTCACCAGGCGTTTCGTTGTCCAGGAGTGACCCCTAAGATACCCTAAAATTTGCAGACCTCTCGCTCATCTCTTTTCTCTTACACGGACGACGGACGGACGGACAGACAAACGGACGGACACGAAAGTGGTTGCATAAGTCCGATTTAATGCTCTTTTAAAAGCAGAAGGGCGGGCTAAAAACTGAGAGTCGCAATTCGACTATCAACTAGGTAGATGTACGCCAGACCACGTCTCGCGTAACAGGCTTCGCGATATCTCACGAAACACTGTTAGGCTGCGACGCGCCTGGCATACATC
>NW_026269368.1:0-690 GCF_000697945.3 Frankliniella occidentalis | reverse complement strand
TGCGATCAGATAAAGTTTAGGGGTCGATATTTGGTAAAACACACCATTTTCAGAGAAATGCCCAAACCTTTTCGTTTCTATGTTCTGCAACGTACTTTTTTTTTCTCTCACCGCTAAATTGAGGGAAAAGGACCAAGTAGCGTGTGTTGGCCATGGGAACCGTCTTACGATGCTCCCGGGGTCTCCGGGGGCAGAAAACAGCAAAAACGGTCATTTTGGTGACAATCCAGCATACATTTTTACGATTCACATCAACCCTTTCCGCACTTGATCGTCCTATCCTCGCAAGTTAGTCCCTAATAAGGCCCTTTTCCCTGATTTTTCTGGGTGCTGTAGCTCAAAGGGTTTTGAAGATATGAGCATTTACAGTTTTTGAAGGTTTTAGGGTTGTAGGGTGTTTGGGCTAAAATGTCATTTTGGGAAGAAAGTGGCCGTAGGGCCGCTGGTAACGGCCATTTATCACATCAGTCCCACACTTTCCGAAGACGTGCTACCATCGCAACATAGGCAGGTGGTTTCCCGCGTATGTGGCGCTTTCGTTTGTGTTGGCGCCTGTGCGTAGGCAACCAGTTTGCTCAACGTGCACGGCGGGTCGGTCTATCCTGGGACCTCAGGCGCTCCCCCCCCTCCCTCTCTTCTCAACCCCGTCCCTACCTCAGCCCTGCCTGCCCGTGCCTGCCCAGCCCTCCC
>NW_026269367.1:3872-5940 GCF_000697945.3 Frankliniella occidentalis | reverse complement strand
AGCAGTTCAAAATGAATATGCAGCTGTATCTGTAAGCTGGACCAAGAACGGAAACTTGAACGAGCTTTTACCGCGAGGCTTTTTGCGAGACGCGAGCGTTAGCGAGCTTCGAGCGAAAAGCCGAGCCCATAGAACCAAAAACGGCCCTAAGCTGCTGCTCCGATGTGTCAGTCAAGAAAATAATTTTATTCTCAAATGCAAACAATATTTGTATTATGACTTGGATCAAGCAAAGAAAGTATCCAATAAAGACGCGGCAAATCGCTAGAGCAGCCGCGCACGCGGCAGTAAAGTAAAAACTCGACCAAAGACAGTCCTAGACTGGAGCTAGTATTAGTATGAGAAATAGTGGCGACGGAATTGTAACTGTACAGACCAAACTGCCCCGACTGCACCCGTGGTCGTTGCAATCGGTGCAATCGTTTGAAAGGTTTGGTGCTTGGAGAACGCCCCGTCGAAGCCCCAGACCCACACTGGGCACAGCTTGGGGTAAGCATTCCGGTAAAGCTGAAATGCAGAAGAATGCGGGGAAGAAGAAAACGGAAATCGCTATACTTTAGCATGGTGACTTCCGTTTTCTTGTTCCTCGCATTCTCCTGCATTTCAGCTTTACCGGAATTCTTTCGACGTTCCGTCTGGCGCTTTGCTTTCCGCCGCCTAAGCGAATCCGCGAGTCTACCTGGTGTATGCACCGTGACCGCACCCTTGTCCTGATGCTTCGACACGTCCCCACTTGTGGCCACAAAATTGTGGCTACAAACCCGGCGGCTCTCTTACAACCCATGGAGGCCCGAGGGTTGTCCCCATGACCACAAGATCGCATCCCCCGGGTGGCCTACAGCACAGGGGTCCAGCCACAACTCGCCACAACTGCCCCATCGCGAAAATACCGACGTGTCTCTGTGTGGGTGGTCTGCGGCTGTGCTCTAGAGCCTACGATCGCGTCCCTCGGGTTGCTTACCGCACAGGGGTCCAGCCACAACTCGCCACAAATGCTCCAACGCCAAAATACCGACCTGTCTCTATGCGGGTGGTCTGTGGCTGTACTCTAGACCCTACGACCGCGTCCCTGGGGTTGCCCACCGATGCAGATGCAGGGGTCCAGCCACAACTTGCCACAACGGTCCAATCGCTAATCGTAGGTTCTAGAGCACACCCACAGACCACCCGCATAGAGACAGGTCGGTATTTTGGCGTTGGAGCATTTGTGGCGAGTTGTGGCTGGACCCCTGTGCGGTAAGCAACCCGAGGGACGCGATCGTAGGCTCTCGAGTACAGCCGCAGACTACCCACACAGAGACATGTCGGTATTTTCGCGATGGGGCAGTTGTGGCGACTTGTGGCAGGACCTCTGTGGGGTAGGCAACCAAAACCAACCGGTCGTGTGGCAAGTGGGACACCCCTCGGGAGTCCATGGGGTTATAAGAGAGGTCGTGGCATCGTTGTGGCGCGTTGTGGCTGGCCTTCTTACGGTCACGATAGCTATAGTCGGTCCGGTATAAGCTGATTTTCGGGGCGCGCGTTGCGGCCGCAGAGTTGTGGCCACAAACACGCTCGTCCTTCGGGAGGGGGGCGGGGGGTAGTTCCGAGGCCTTGGTGCCACCGCACTGGTAGCTCCCCAGTGCCCTTTCAACTCGCCCTCTTCTCGGGTTAGGACATCACATTTGGTAGTGGTAAGAAACCAAACCACTCGATGACCAACCTCCCCTCGGCGTGTCGTACAACCAGGTGCAGCGGCTGTCGGCGTGCGGCTACACCAGCGGGCTGTCCGTGACGGTGCGCCTCCAGCCCAAGGCGTCGCACCATGAGGTCGCACGCCGTCCTGGTGAGCGCAGCGCCCCGCGCCCCGTGGCACCCGACGAACGGGAGCACACCCTCACGCCTCCCTCCTCCGCCGGCCTGCAGGTGCTGATCCACAACCCGACCCAGTGGGCACCGTCTCCTTCACCTCGTACATGGCCGCGGTGACGCTGCCCAGCGACCGGATCGCCACCCTCATTGCCATCTGAAAGCTCGATGGCTATGGGAAAGGCTCTGGGGCAAACCAGTAGACGGGTGAGAACGACAC
>NW_026269367.1:1740-3261 GCF_000697945.3 Frankliniella occidentalis | reverse complement strand
GGTTGGGGCGGGCCTGAGAGCGCGCCGGGTGCCCGCCACCTGGGCGCAACTGGGCGGGAGCAGAGCGCGCGAGCAGCGACCTGGCCCTGGCCGCACCCTCAGAGCGCCGCGCTCCGTCCAGGTGGAGTGGTCGATTGATTTGACCCGAGGAATCCTATCGCCAGCGCACTTGCAGAGTCCAGTGCTTCTATGTTAAACGTGAAGGTCTGTCTCGGCTCGAGTGCCTCGCGGGGTAGTTGTCTAAAGGGTGCGGGGGCTGCGCGTAGTCCAGTCCGGCCGTGACGTGAGTGTCGAGGGTGGTCAGCGGGTGCGAACCGGTTACCACCGGCCTCTCCGACTCCCTGGGTCCCGCCCTCTGTCAGCTCTCCGTCAGTCTTACCCTGCGACGTCGGCGGCGACCACGACGACGACGACGACATCGAAGACCTCGACGACGTCTTGATGTGGGCGAAGCTGTCTGCGCCGCTAAGGCACAGAATGGCTGCGTTCACCGCGGGGCTCCTCGACAAGGCCCCCTCGCGTTGACGTAGAGGACGTCAAACTCGAACCACTCGAACGCAGGTGAGTTCTCGTCCTCGTCCCCGGGCGGATTTGCTTCTATTGCGTTACCCCAACCGTCCGCTCAGCCACGAGCTGCCTCTCGACGTCCTACAGGCATGGCGGGCTCGCCGAACTTCAAGGAACCGGCGACCATCGGCAGCTGGTCTCCGGAGCGGTCCACCTGGGGGCGGGCGAGGAAAGCTTTCCGACAGGAGGCCAAAGAGTTCTGCCTGTTTACCGGCCTGCACGGCTACAAGTACATCGTGCAGCCAGGAAAGCACCGGGCCGAGCGTTTGTTCTGGATCCTGGTGGTGACGGTGTCCTTGGTGGCCGCCGTCCTGCTCATGATGATCGCGTACGACTTCAACCGCTCGCACCCGACCATCCTGGCCGTGGACACGACGCACTACCCGCTGTGGGCCGTGGACGCGCCCGGCGTCACCGTCTGCCCCAGCAACAAGGTGTTGCGCTCCAAGGCGCGGCAGCTCCTCAAGACCATGTGCGTGTCACGGGCCGTGCGGGCGTCGCCTCGTCGCGCACGCCCTGCTTTACGTTCCCTTGTCCGCAGGGTGCTGCCCGCCGACGTGAGCGAGGAGGAGCTGCTGGACGAATTGGGGCTGCTCGTCGAGCTGATCGTGCCGCGCTCCAACAACGCCACCAAGTTCGCCCGCCTCCAGAACATCCTGGACAAGAACTCGCTCAGCATCGACGAAGTCATGAGGTGTGTTAGTCGTCGGCGCCACTTTCGGCGCGCGCGCGCGCGCCCGCGACTCCCTGACGACAACCGCCATGACCGTGAGGATCGTTGTCCCTCAGACAGGTGACGCCCTCGTGCGACGACCTGCTCATCCGGTGCATCTGGAAGCGCCGCCAGTGCCTGCACTGCTCCGACATCTTCCGCCAGGTGCCGACGGCCTACGGCTACTGCTGCAGCTTCAACTATATGGACAGGGACCTGGACGCCTACAGGTGTGTGTAACA
>NW_026269367.1:0-1652 GCF_000697945.3 Frankliniella occidentalis | reverse complement strand
TTTCAACTCGCCCTCTTCTCGGGTTAGGACATCACATTTGGTAGTGGTAAGAAACCAAACCACACGATGACCAACCTCTCCCCGACGCAGGCCCCGAATGGGCGGCTGCGTCGGGGTGTCGTACAATCAGGTGCAGCGGCTGTCGGCGTGCGGCTACACCAACGGGCTGTCCGTGACGGTGCGCATCCAGCCCAAGGAGTTCCTGTCCTCGTTCCTCGCGTCGCACGCCGTCCTGGTGAGCGCCCCGTGGCACTAAACATAGCGAGGCGCCCGACGAACGGGAGCACACCCCTCACGCCTCCCTCCTCCGCTGGCCTGCAGGTGCTGATCCACAACCCGACCCAGTACCCGGACGGCAACGCGGACCTCAAGATTGTGGGTGCGGGCACCGTCTCCTTCATCTCGTACATGGCCGAGGTGACGCTGCCCAGCGACCGGATCGCCACCCTCAAGAGCTCCATTCGCAAGTGTCAGTTCGAGAGCGAGACGTACCTGCCCATGTTCCGGGCGTACACCTACGAGAACTGCATGGCCTCGTGCCAGGCCAACCGGACCATGCAGAAGTGTGGCTGCGTGCCCGTCACCTATCCGCACATTTGTAAGGACCAGAGTGCACACGGCAAAGGCTGTTCCGGGCCGTTCTCTTAAAATCCCAAATCCAAACAACGCACTTGCGTTGCGAGTATACGAGAACGTGTTTTTGTCCCCTCAACTATTTTAATTATTGCCCTCTTATCGATGTTCTTTGCTTGGTGTACTGCCCGCACCTTTAATTAGCGAACCCTGGACCCCGAACGCAATTAATAATGCTTCGATGACTAATGGAGAGCTTGTTGTTTCCCTTACGCAGTGCAGAGAAAAATGTGCACCCTCACGGACGTCCCTTGTATCGCCTCCCTGCTAAGTGAGTACACCAATAGAGTGGGGTATGGCGTGGGGGGGAGTTTGGGTGGTCGGTTTGAAGTCCATCCCCTGGAATGCCTGCACTTTGTGCTGCAGCCGCGTCGGGCCCCACCTACGAGCCGTTCAACGCGACGACGTGCCCGCTCTGCCGGCCCCTGTGCGAGAACGTCGAGTACCAGGTAGAGACGTCAGTCGGCGTCCTTCGCACTAGCTCCATCCCCGAGGGCGATCCACTCACGTAAGTAGTAATCCGCCCGACGGGGGGTGACGATCAAAGCCATAGGTTTGGGGGCAAAACAATTACTGAAAAATTTGCACCGTTTGCTGCTCACAGAAGTGGACTCTTGGGCATCGAAGAGAACTACGCCTTGTTCCACGTATTCGCCAATGACTTGGTCACCACCAAGTACAAGATGGATGTGTACATGACTCGGGAGGATCTGTTGGGTGAGTAGCGAAGTGAGGCCAGGACAGGTCAGCACGATGTCGTGGAAACGATATTCGCGGCATACACATCCGATATCGTTGCCGTAGGTTCGCTGGGCGGGCTGTCGGGTCTGCTCGTCGGCTTCAGCCTGGTGTCGGGCTTCGAGTTCGTGTACTTCTTCACGATCCGCCCGTTCTTCCGCATGCGCGCGCGCCGGGCGGCCAGCCGCGAGGAGAGCCGCACCGCGTCCGCGGCCCAGGACGCCGTCAAGGGCCTGGGGAACTCCGCGTCCTCCATCACGTCGGGCAGCCCCGGGGCCGAG
>NW_026269366.1:6933-9034 GCF_000697945.3 Frankliniella occidentalis | reverse complement strand
CCCCGCCCCTGCAGCAGGCCGACTGGTGGGCGCGCGCACAGGGACGCGACGTGAAGTAGGTAAGCGCGCCGGAACTGAGGAGGAGGGCGACGAGGACGAGGCAGCCAGCCAGAAGTCTGCGGGGACAGAGACGTGACCCAGAAATCTGATAAATCCATATGGCCGGGTCCCCCTTCTGGAGTCCGTCGCCCGCTGCGTGCTGCCCCATGGTGCTGCCCCCGACTCCGCAGCCCCATGCGGAGCTCTCGCTGCTGCTGCTGCTGCTGCTGCTGCTGCTGCTGCTGCTGCTGCTGCTGCTGCTGCTGCTGCTGCTGCTGCTGCTGCTGCTGCTGCTCGCTGCCGAGGCCCCCCTCGGGGGTCGGTTGATACGATCAACCTATAAATCACTCTATACGGCTCCCCGAGCGACAGACACACCCGCGTATCTTCCGGGGACGGTGCGTCGAGTTACGCCGGATCCAGCGGTCGCAGCTTCATTCAAACCACACGAGCGCGCGTCGTCTGCACCGCAGTATAACAGCTTCATATCGGCCGCCAGGCCTGAGTCTACACTCCGCGACTAGTCGGCGCACAACAGAACACAAAACCGAACCCAGTCTTTTTCTGTCCACTATCCCGCAAGTCCTCGCCGTACAGTCACTTTTTGTGCTAGTCAGAACAGTAGGTCACAAGTCGGTCGGTGGCCTGGTGGATCAGATACTTACTTGGCGTTCTTCGGGACGGTGTTGAGCGGCGGGTCTCGGGGGATGAGCGGCACGTGTGCGGGGGAGGTGTGGGCGTAGCCGCCGGCGTTCAGCTGCAGACAGGACACCGGCGTCAGCGGCAACTTCAACCTTATCGTCATCGACGCATCCGCGCCAGACTGCCAACGCGACGAACACCTACCTTGACGACGGTGCCCACGGCGGGGTCCTGGTGCACCTCGAGGACCTCCTTGTCCATGGTCTTGACAGTCTTGATGGTCTTCGTGGTGACGAGGAGCAGTTGCTCGGGGTCCGCTCCCTGCAGCACAAGTCGCTCCTTCATCTCCTGCAGGTAGGCGGGCGGGTGTATGGCGTCCTGCGGGCAGAGCGAGAAAAATTATAGGGATAAAAAACGCAAACTTGCACGCTGTTTATCCGGTGCATGTGTCTGAGCTGGCGCCGGTGCGTCGCTGTGTAGAGCCGTACCAGAGGCCGAGCCAAAGTTACTCGTGGCGCCATGTGGTGTTACGCGCTAAATTGCTGTCAAAAATAACATGGAACCGCTAGTTCTGTCAATAATCCTGTTGGACTCGTGAAGAAGCAAGACACAATTCAGCAAATCAATCCAATACAAAAAACCCACTTTAGAGGCCCAACTGGCGCCCGCCCCCTCGCGCACCGGAAGCGCAGCGTCAGTTCCGGCGCGCGACCACGCACGGCTCGCGCAGCTCCCGTGCTGCCTCTCTGACTTTCACTTTGCCAAAAAGTGACAGTCCCTTATTCACCCAGAAAAACTTCAACCTTTAGCAAGTATAGTAGACCATGTATAACCATCAAAATATGGTTACAGTAACACAAACATAGTGGTGCCAAAAGAAACAGCAAGCCGAACCGTTCCCCCATCGTTGATGTAACCACACAAATGTTAGTTGAACGACATTTTGTATGGTTATCCTTGGTCCACTAGGATGGATGCTACAAATTTCCATCTTTATAGGGGGTTCAGAAGTCGAACAAGAATTGGCGGAGCTCCCTGAACACTGTGGGACAGCTCTGATCTAGCCTCCGTTTCTGATATTTCTAGCACCATCGCGATTAGAAAAGGTTCGCTTTGGCTTCCTATGGTTGAGACAGGATGCGGAATGGCGGACTGAAATCGAACGATCCCAGAGGATGATTGGAATGTCCTGGTCTGGCGCTGGCCTGCTGCTGCTGAGGAACTAGACCGAGCGCCAGCGTCATCGCCGATGGCCCACGGCGTCGTCAGAGCGACGTCGGGAGCAGACTCGGAGGAGTGGGGGCAGATAGGAGGAAAGGGATATGGATGCGGATAGATGTCTTGAGCTGAGAACGAAGAGAGAGAGAGAAAGAGAGGGAGAGAGAGAGAGAGAGAGAGAGAGAGAGAGAGAGAGAGAGAG
>NW_026269366.1:5859-6845 GCF_000697945.3 Frankliniella occidentalis | reverse complement strand
GGGAGGGAGGGAGGGAGAGAGAGAGAGGGGGGGGGGGAAGAGAGAGAGAAAGCGAGAGCGAGAGCGTCGTTTTTTCGCGCTCTCTCGCTACGCGGCCTTGTGGCTGGCTGGGTCCCCGTGGTCCCCTGGTCCCCGTGGATACCCGGTACCTGTTGCCTCACTCCGCCGAGCGGAACGAGTAGGCCGGCCGGGCCGGGCTGCATAATCAACTGCAAACTGCAGTGAGCGGGGAGGAGCGCCACAGAGCGCTGCGAGCTAAACTTAGAACTCTTCGGCACGACACGAACGCCACCCATAGATTGCGCGTCCGGCCGTGAAGACGGCACGCAAAAGCTCAAAGTGCGGTGGGCGCCGGAAGGAGCGACGGGCGCCATGATGGTCGTGTAAACATATTGAGCGACGCAGCCGCCACCAGCAGAGCCAGGGCTACCACCACCTCCATCCGGGTCACAAGCGCCACAACCACTACCGTGGCCACCCCTACCAGCGCCACCACGACCATAGCCACCTTCACCAGTGCAACCGACACTACCGTGGACGCCTCCACCGGCGCCACCGCCACCACTACCGTGGCCACCTCCACCAGCGCCACCTCCACTACCTGGGCCCCACACCATCATCACCTCCACTACCGTAGCCATGGCTGCACCTCCAAGAGCACCACCACCACCGTGGCCACATCCACCAGCACCACCACTACCACTACCATGGACACCAGTGCAACCACATCACTACTGTGACACCCCCACCAGTGCCACTAGCACTGTCGTGTCCACCGCAACCGGTACAACCACCACTACCGTGGACACCTCCGCTCCACCCTCCACCCACGCCAACGCTGCTTTCTACCAGACGGACCTCCTTCACAAGGAGGGGGTGGGGGTTGAGGCCCTCGGACACGTGGAACGGCACGCGCTGTACACAAACGCAGCACAGCACAGAGGACTTCCGTGCAGACCGGGGAGGTGGGGGTGGTGTGGGAGGTG
>NW_026269366.1:0-1212 GCF_000697945.3 Frankliniella occidentalis | reverse complement strand
TGGGGCGGCCAACCCTCCCTCCCCCAGCGGCCCGCGCCGCACGCACCCCACCGGGCCGAAGCGAGCAGAGCAGGGAAGGAGCGCGGCGGGGGTGGGTGGGAGATACACTAGTCACGCACATTCTGATACGTTTTGCAGGACAAAGGAGGTGGCCGATCGGGGGGCCAAATGGGGCCGCTAAGAGCCGAACGGTCGTGCGTGCGAGGGCCAGACAGCTTATCGAGCTGCTATAGGGCGTGTGAAAGACAGGTCATCGGACGATTACTTGAGAGGGCGATCTCACAGGACGGGGTGGGTCGCCCCCAGGCAAAGCTATTATTACTTTTTAGTGATACTGTACCGCATGCGGGCGTGAGGAGGACGCGTTGCCTAATCGGTAGGGGAAGGGTGCTGGAGTGTATAATAGGCAGGCAAACCCACCCGCGCTTGCAAGCAGTACAGTCCGACTGTTTATAGAGGTCTGTGGGTGGTTCTCTGTGGCCCGTCAAACGCTTCCTTGATACCCAAGGTGGTGACAACTAACTTACCTGGGCACAAGCTCGCCGAAGAGCTCGCCCTCGCCCTGGCCATAAGACCCCATAATGGCTACAGACGATAGGTAAATCCGCCCGCACCCGCGCATACGCGCTTATACACGTTTGACGGGACAGGGCGCAGCGACCACCCTGTACCGGGTGTTTCATAAGAGACACGGGTGCGGGCGGGTTTGCCTAAACACACCCAGAAAAATCGTTTGTTACTAGTAAATTTTTCCTTGTTTCAAGTGCACGCTGACACAAGATCAAATTTACTCTTGAAACAAGCTTATATTTTCTGTCGAATAAGAGAAAAATCTTATTCCAAAGACAATATTGCCTTGTTTCAATGGTGAATTTGTTCTTGTGACAGCGTGCACTTTGAATCAAGAAACTATTTTTCTGGGTGCAAGGGGCTATGGCGCCTAACGGGGCAGAGCGGGTAGGCAAACCCACGCCCGAACCAGTGTCTTTCATGAAACACCCCAGTACAGGTGCGTCGAGTGATCCGCGGAGCATCGATTGGTATGCGCGAGCGAATCAACGCGCCGAGCTGCGACACACTCGGCCGCTTTGCCACCCCGACACGACACTGTTCAGCGGGGTCGCCTCTCTGTACTCTGTGGCCCCGTCAGTCCTAATCAAGCGCGTACGAGGGAAATGTTTCTCCATCTGTCCGGCGGTGGGAGGGGGGGGG
>NW_026269365.1:3197-3990 GCF_000697945.3 Frankliniella occidentalis | reverse complement strand
AAGGAAGCAGCTTGTAAAGTACAACAAAACAACGAAAGAAATATTTGTTTTGCATGGAAGTGTGTAAACATTTATTAATGCCAAAAGGGCGGTCGGACAGCGAGCAGCAAGCGACTGCGCTCCGGGTGTCAGTCAGCTGAGAGCCAGCTGAGAGCAGCCGAGCCGGACGGATCAAGAGACTGACAGGCGGCTTGTCAACACACGTCGTGTCGCGTCCACGTTTCGCAAGTTTTGTACATTAAGTACTCCGTAATCCAGTCCAACATGTTCTGCGCAACTCACTAACGGCCCGCAAGGTGTGTGTTTGTCTGTCAAGGTCAAGGGAACGCTCATGGTCCACCCAACGTTTGTTCACTGTAAAAAAAGTTTTGCTGAATTTTCAGTACTTTTAGTCTGAAGTTTTTTTACAGACCAGTATTCTGAAAATTCAGACTGCACCCGGGTCTGGAATTTCAGTAGTGCTTTACCATACCACTTAGTCTGAAAATTCAGACAGCCGGTATGAAAATATTTTTGAAAAAGTTAAAAATGAACACATAGCGAGCGACTGAACAGTTGTGGGGGTAGAGGGCTATGTTCAGGTGAGGACATATCTGTCCATTTGATACTACCCTCGGTTGCGATCGAACCGCCAACCTTCAGGTTCAGAAGCCGCAACCTTAACCATTCGGCTGCCGGCTACCTGCGTTGGGAGCAGCGTCGGCTACTGGTGTGCTTCGTCCGCCTGCCCCGTGGACTTTCCACTCAAAATTCATACCGGTAACTCTGAAATGCAGATTCAGTGTAGAGTCTG
>NW_026269365.1:1070-1428 GCF_000697945.3 Frankliniella occidentalis | reverse complement strand
GTTTGCAGTTGACTTTACGCAACATCCCAGGCCGACGTGGGGCTATGCCGAGGGGGCAATAACTCCGGAAATCATGTGTACATCTGCATGGGAATCATCACACTGGAAACACAAGTGTGCGAATGTCGCTCACCTGCAGGTGAATCACAAGGAATCAAGTATTTCGGGAACCAAGTGTACACACCAAAAGGGAATTATTGCCCCCTTGGGCTATGCCATTCTTTTCAGCTGAATCAGCTTTGAAGCTAGCGTGATTTTCACGCTTCCGGCGTGATTTTCACGCAGGCGTCTGCTAGCAGCGTGATTTTCACGCAAGTTCGTAGGTGCACTTGGGAGATATTCGAGAATGTGCCTGAGG
>NW_026269365.1:0-308 GCF_000697945.3 Frankliniella occidentalis | reverse complement strand
CATGAGCGCTTATTTGCTTCCAGGTTTGTGACAGTTATTTTGTCACGTGACGAATGTTTCATTTATCTCGGTTGACGAATAGGTCATCACAAGTGACGAATGGTTCGTCACAATGTGACGATTGGTTCACCTCAACCCTTGTGACAAACTATTCGTCACGATATTTTTCGTCACATGACGATTCAGTTTAACAGTGTAGAATTTTTTTTTCCCACTTCTTGGACCAACCCCCATTTCTGTGTTACCCCCTCATACCCACTCATGGGTGGTTGCCAGGATTTGCACCAACCGTTTCGTTGTCCAGAAGT
>NW_026269364.1:9950-10887 GCF_000697945.3 Frankliniella occidentalis | reverse complement strand
TGTAATCGCCCATCAAGTGCGAACCATGCAGGAGCAAGGACACCAGAGTTCTGGCTACGGGGCTGTAGTGCTTTAGGGACTGATCAGAAACCACGAGGACTTCAAGGGGATACAAACATTAAGCGGTCCCAAAGGGATCAGGACGGTCAGATCATTGAATTCCATAGGGACACCATATGCTATTTGTACACCGCCTTAAGTCCAAGTTTTTTTTTCTGATCGAACAGCCCCTATGCGCTACGCGTATCCCGACGGTAGCGCCTGCAGCGCGCTGGGTAGGCCAGCCCGCCAAACAGCTGTGTGGAGCGGGCGGTGCATCCAACGGCGGTACGTCTGTTCTTGAGTCCGTGCGCGTGTATACATATTGTATACAATTGTATACATATTGTATACAATTTCAAATGTAACTGTAATTTGTACTTCAATCAAACCGTTTAAAAACTGAGTTGGGTTGTGGTGCAACCCCCTCGGCCGTATGTACCGGGTGTTGCATAAAGACACAGGTGCGGGTGGGTTTGCCTCCGCTCTGCCCGTAAGGCGCCATAGCCCCTTGGGTACACTTAAGCTCCTGATGGGCACATGGGCGGTTGGACACTGGATTTTACTTGCCAGTCCAGAAGCAGGGTCCTTAAGGTCACACACGAGCTTCAAGGCGCTGCAGGGCCTCCAACATGGTGGTGTGTAAAAAGCTGTTTGGGCTATCTCGAAACGAAAATCGCGATGCGCGACGAGAAAAAGTTGTCCGACCGCGTCCATGTTTGTACCTACCTTCATTGAAAGGTCAAATCTATCATTTAAAGCACCGACCGCGGAAATCGCCGAGCTGGAACCCATAAAAATGGAATGGCTTAGCCTACGCGCCCTCAGTCGCTAGCGATGCAATAGCGTTAACGAGGTACCACGGGTCGATTCTCAACCCTCTGCCCGGAAGGACAGC
>NW_026269364.1:4638-4905 GCF_000697945.3 Frankliniella occidentalis | reverse complement strand
TGCTTATAGGCACAATGATGAGGAAAAAACAGCGCACCGCAAACGCCGTCATCAAGCGAGGTCGACTGAGTGTTTTGAGTGTGCGGGCGGGCACCCATTTACCAAAAGTAATAATCAGATGCTGCTGACACAAAAAGTATGTGCTTGGTCTCGCCTGTATTGCTAACTGTTCTTGTGCAAAGTTAAACACTCATTTCATTTTGGACAAATTTTGTGTACGAAAAATGAATGAACGCACAAAAAGTGTTTAAATTAACGCAAAAATCT
>NW_026269364.1:0-633 GCF_000697945.3 Frankliniella occidentalis | reverse complement strand
GTAGCAATGATCGCGGCGGTACGTTGCGATTTTTTTCGAATCTTCAGCTACCTTTGGATCTTAATGCTAGACCGGCACAACACAACCCGACCACAATAGCAACTGTTTTAGAGGTCTGAGTGACCGGGAAGGAGGGAGTTGTGGCGGGTTGCCTTCATACAGGACGGACTGTTTTTGGCCTACTCGGGTACTTGCTCTGCCCGAGACGACGTGGCAACCCCTTAAGGAAGTTGTTGGTAGCCAGGATGACGTTCCTTGGGTTCCTTATACACAGGCATATGAACGCTGGGTCCTAACCCACGTTAAAATTTTTGGCAACTTGTAGCAACCACGCCAAGTTGCCCACAACCGAAAAAAGTGGTATGTGACTGTTTCCGATTGTGTCATGATTGTTTCTGAACGTTTTGCCCTATATTGCCCTAAATTGTGTCAAGTTCTAGACCCCTCGGGCTTAATAATGTTTGGTGGGTGTGCAAGTTAGTTCAAGTGGACTACTAGGGGACTCGGGCTCGACCAAAAATTTTGGCCCTTGCTGTAACGAGGTGTCCTGGAAATGGTGACTCCCTCCATATGAAATGTCTCCATAACTAAGTTGGCCTTTCTTCCGGGTGGAAGGTCGTATGTATCGATCTA
>NW_026269363.1:5905-6133 GCF_000697945.3 Frankliniella occidentalis | reverse complement strand
TGGACGTTCTTTCAACGAGAATCTTCTCGAATCTTTGAACCCTTCGACATGTTTGAACTTGTCGCGGTTTGCGAGGGCGGGAGGGAGTGGCAGCTTTGCTGTGCAATGCTGGCAACGCGGTGTGTGACGCAGGGGCGGAACGAGGACACTTGCGCAGGGGGGGGGAGGGAGTGAGTGGCAGCTTTGCTGTGCAATGCTGGCAACGCGGTGTCTCAGCGAGTGAACGCT
>NW_026269363.1:4991-5791 GCF_000697945.3 Frankliniella occidentalis | reverse complement strand
ATCGAAGCTCGGCTGCCCACTCCTCCCGGGCCGCGTCCTTGCACGGACGACAGAGGGTCCAGGGGAAGTAGCAGCACACGCAGTTCCAGGACGCGAGACAGGGCGGCCCCCCGGGGGAAGAACTCAGGCTCGAAGTTGGCGCTGCACAGGTCAAAGGTCCAAGGTCACTATTGTCACTATTGTTTACAGTACACGCGCTCAACTCTCTGCTCTGGGATACTTACAGGTCGTGGGGCCCATCGCGCGGGCTGCAGTGCTGGCGGGGACGCCCGGGGACGGAGTGAAGAACGGAGGACTGGCCAACCCTACTCCGCTGTCGTCTTGAGGCTGGCGGCTCTGGCTCGGGGTGCCCCATATCTCCGACGGCCCGGATGACGAGCTGCCTGTGGAGGGAGAGGCCTCCGCGGGGCAGGACTGGCTGATGGACGGGCTGCTTGGGGCGGATTCGCTGCTGGACAGCCAGGGGCTTCCCGGGCCGACTGGAGCGGAGCTGGAGGCGCATGGACTTGCAGGGGGTGACGGCGGCGCCGGCGGCAGGGCCGAATTGCCCCACTCGGCCTCGTCGCCGTACAGCCAGCTCGCCGTGCCTTGGTCGTAGTAGGCCACGGGCACGTAAGACGGATCGGCCCACAGATGGTAACATGGACCTGCACAACATTTGGTGAGTAAGGGCCGACGGTGTTGCTGGCGGGTGGGGTCGGGTACTCACCGATCCACACGACGGCCTGACCGGTGGGAACGCGGCACCACAGAGTTGCGGCCATCTTGATGACAACGGCGACTGGCTGCACTGGGCCGGG
>NW_026269363.1:0-273 GCF_000697945.3 Frankliniella occidentalis | reverse complement strand
GGCGGTTTGAACGGCCGGTTCGCGCCGTCCGGGCGGCGACTTCCGGGGCTCGCGCATGGGCCCCGGCCTCAGCACTGCGTTGCGAGCCCCTGGCTTGTTCAACGAAAATCTTCTCGAATCTTCACTTGTTTTAACCTGTCGGGGAATAGTCTAGATGCGACGCGGCTGCGCCGCGCCGCGCCGCGCAGCGCCGAGCCGGGGTGTATGTCGGTTTCTCAGAAACGCGCCGACCGATGTGCGCCAGGGGAGGGGAGGGGCCCCACTGGTTTGGTG
>NW_026269362.1:7111-7485 GCF_000697945.3 Frankliniella occidentalis | reverse complement strand
ACGTTCGGTCCGGGAGTTGCACGGCTTTGCGGGATGAGCGGCAGACGCGGGTGCCGTTGGGTGTTGGTGGTCAGTCGGGTGTTTGGTAACGGAGGCCACATATCGCTACTTCCGCCAAGGAGCACCCCAGCCCCCCCTCCCTCCTGCTGCGATATTTAATATTTTCCGCCCGACTGATCCTTTTGCTGTGCTAATTGCAATGTACTTCGCCTCCGCCTCGCCTCGCCTCGCTCGCGGGGCGGCAGGAGGAGCTGCACGTGCGGCTGGCGCGGCTGCGGGGCTGTGACGCAAGATGAGAATGCCGCTTCCTCGCACCGCACACCGCACTACTCTCTGGGGCGCCGCCGCCACCGAGGAGCACGCGTAGGGGCGCG
>NW_026269362.1:1774-4421 GCF_000697945.3 Frankliniella occidentalis | reverse complement strand
CACGCCACGTCTCGCCACGCCCCGCCACGCCCCGCCACGCCCCGCCACGCCCCGCCACGCTCCAACCATGCTATGCCATGACCCATGCTTCTGCTACACTTGAGCACTGCCTGCCAGGGTGACCTCAGTTCAAAAGCGGACGCAGCTTCGACCTCTTTTTGCGCATTTTGCGGTTTTCATTTCTTTTTCCGCTTTTAAATATAGTGGAGTTTGGAGCCTTTTTTTTTTTTTTTTGTGTTTTGGTGCGGACCGCGATGTGACGTTCGGTCCGGGAGTTGCACGGCTTTGCGGGATGAGCGGCAGACGCGGGTGCCGTTGGGTGTTGGTGGTCAGTCGGGTGTTTGGTAACGGAGGAGGAAGGGGATCCTCTACTAACGAGCCGGGCGCGCGATGTGGACACACACTCGCGCGCGCGCGCGCACACACACACACACACACACACACACTCACTCACTCACTCACTCACTCACTCACTCACTCACTCACTCACTCACTCACTCACTCACTCACTCACTTATGCGCACACACTGTAATCATTTGTTCGGACAAAAAATTGCGAAAAAAATGTAATTTTTGTTTACAAGTTATATGCGTATCGAAGCGGAGTGTCTTTTGCGGCTTTCACGTCAGCCCTCTGCGTACTCTAAATGGCTGGGACAGTTGTCCATTGCAATAAAATGCGTCTTTGTGCACATCTTGCATGATGCAATTTTGAGGCCTGTGTAGATTGTAGATATTGGGATCAAAAGCAGTTGGCCAAATAAAAATAAATATGTCTAGCATGAGATACAAATTTGTCCGAGAATTTGTCCTTACTCAACAAATTTGTCCTTACTCGACAAATTTGTCATTACTCGACAAATTTGTCATTACTCGACAAATTTGTCATTACTCGACAAATTTGTCATTACTCAGGATTTAAAATTGCATCTTGCAAGATGTGCACACAGACGCATCATGTCATGGTCAAAAATGGTCTCTTGCCATTTAGTACGTCTGCAAGGCAGCCCTTCCTGACGCGCAAACCTTTTCCCCTTTCATTTTCCCTTAAGTGCCCTGGCCCCCTCTCCCGCCCCCTCCCGTTTCCCTCTACCTCTGGCATCTCTCCAACGTGGTTCGTCTAGGTTCGTCCCATCGCCGCGCTGACCCGTGGCGAGACAGTCTCCCCCCCCCGACCGAGGAGTGTGACAACCGCCCCCCATAACGCACACGTTTCAAACGCTGCGACAGGCATGCTGTGACTGCGACTGCGGCTGCCAACTGCCAACCCCGTGGCACGGCTGACGCACATTCGTTTCCGACCGAGTTTCCGACCGAGTTTCCGACCATATGGCACAGCGTTAGTGGGGCTGATACCACTGCCGTGTTAGCACGGCGATGTTTTGTCGCTCAAGTCGGTCGTAGATGCCAAACGTCACCAAGACACTATTTCTCTCCTCGAACACTGCCCAGCCCAGATCAGCTATTTGGGGGGGGGGGGGTGATCTTTAACCGTTTCCGCCCAAGGCCAGTGTGCGCGGGGGCCACGGGGTTCCTGGTTGAGGCAGGTCGCGCTCCGCTCTTGCTCGCGTTGGCGCCGGGGCCGGGTGCCTCGCCCGCCGCTGGCGCTGCCTGGCGGCGCTCCTGCGCAGCGCTGTCGCATGCCGAGCCGACTGCTGCTCTGCTGCTCTGCTTGTCGGACCTCGCACGCAGCAGCCGTTGCCGTTGCTTCTTGTTTCCGTGCCCAATTCCGCAGTTCGGACCGCGGAACTCACGTGAGGGCGCAAGGAGTAACGCTGATGATGTGCGTGTGGCAACGGTGTTCTACCCCCCCCCCTCCCTCCAATTCCTTTCAGCAGCGAACCCCAAAGCAGGTAGGCAGCCCCACCGCACCCGTGACCAGCAGGACAGTCTACCTCCGCCTGTCCAGTGGCGAGCGCCTGGTGGGTAGGCAACCCAACCGCACCCTCGACGAACAGGACTGCCTACCTGCCGCCTGCCCTCGTCTGTCCAGCTGCGAGCTCCCGGCCGGTAGGCGACCCTTATGCACCCGTGAACAACAGGACAGCGTACCTGGCATGGTTGGAGCGGGGCGGGGCGTGGCGGGTGGCGGGGCGTGGCGGGGCGTGCCTGTCCAGTGGCGAGCGCCTGGTGGGTAGGCAACTCAACCGCACCCGTGACGAACAGGATAGCCTATCCGCCGCCTGCCCCGGTCTGTCCAGCGGCGAACCTCTGGCAGGTAGGCAAGGCGGCCCCACTGCATCCGTGACCAACAGGACAGGCTGCTCTGCCGCCGCCGGTCCCCTCTGTCTCTTCCTGACCCAACACGCCTGCATCTATCCGCTCGCAGAAGATTCCCGTTTCGTTTGAACGAATAGACAGGTTTCGAAAGGTTTTCTGCGGGCCGGGCAGTGCCTTTTTGAGGGAGCTAGCTGGTGATTTACAAATTGGCCCCAGCACTTCATCATAGTTTTCCTGACGCCTGGTGTTGCGTTTCTTTGCTGTAGGCAGTTCTGGCTCAGGTTGAGGCAAAGCTATGCCGCTGAGGCCCGAGCCGGCCCGGCCAGGTTCCGAGCCGAGCGCCGAGGTCCCAAGTTACGAAAATTGTGACCCACATTCTGAACAGTGGCGCTAGGGGCCCGGGGGAGGGAGGGAGAGGGGGAAGGGG
>NW_026269362.1:0-1599 GCF_000697945.3 Frankliniella occidentalis | reverse complement strand
CGCACGCGCGTGCTGGCGTCGCGTGCCCCCCCCCCATCTCTCCACCCGCATTGTCCAGCGGCTCCAGAGGTCCCGGAGGCTCCAGAGCGCGGACCCCAAGCGGACTCCAGTCGGAGTCGCCGGTCAAAGCCAATCGGCATGCGCCCTTTTTCCTCCTTTTTTTATTTTTTCTGCCTCTTCCGTTTTCTTCCCTCCGTTACGTCTTACAACCAGTTCTCCTTCTCTAGACCACTTGCCAAATATATTTTGTGATTTTCCCAACACTTTGCTCGATACGGAGGAACTGTGAAATGTGAAATCACTGCACTTCTTTGTAGGCAAAAATTGTGCATTTTGCTACCTCAATTTGAAATAGCTCTGGGCCAGTCGTTATACTTTTGAAGTTAATCAATTTTCGATAACGAAGAAGAGTTGTGATTTCCCCCAAAATTTACGAGTAGCTTTGGTAACATTTTTCCGAGGGGGCAATAACTCCCTTTTGAAGTGTACACATGATTCCCGAAATTCTTGATTCCCGGTGATTCCCGTCCGCTTAGAATTATTACATAGGTTTTTCGGGGAGTTTTAGTGGTATAAAACGCTTATTTCGACTGATTTGTACTTATTTCTCTAGTTTCCCGCTTATTCTAAGCGATTTCTATTGATTTTGATCAATTTTTATCCTGATGATTCCCAGACAGGTGTACACATGATTCCCGGAGTTAGTGCCCCCTCGCATTTTTCACAACGAATTCATCGTGAAGTTCTGGTTTAAATAAAATAATAGTGACACGCGTCCTTCCTTCCATTCAGCAGTTCCTTTGTTCTTGATCTCATTCCGTCTGGAGGGAGTTTCTGTTAATCGTGAGAGGATCGAGAAGAACATGAGCTCGCCTACAATCCGGACCCCAATCTTTAAATAGAAGTTGTGCGTGGCATTCGAATTCGAACACAAAGGGGCGAGCACCCAACAAAATGTCACACGCAACAGTGTGTGTGTGTGTGTGTGTGTGTGTGTGTGACGACCAGGTCTTACACTTTTTGTGTTTGGCAACTATGCACTTTTGACTATGGGATCATCTAGCAAGTACGTCCGTCATTCCCCGTTATGAACCTACTAAGTTCAGCCGATGCAAGGTCTCATAGCGCCTGATGGATAGGCAACATCCTGCGTGCAGTGCGTACGTGTACAGCTGGGTGGCCTACCCTAATTCTCGCAGGCGCCGAGCTCCAGTTATTCATTTGCCGAACGAATATGAGCAGGAAAACGTACGTACTTTCTGGACGATCCCAATATCACACACTTTTTTGTGTGTTGCTGTCATACACACTTCTGTTGACATTTTGACACGCACTTTTAATTGTTGGAATCTCTCTTAGAAGCAATACACTGACGTACCTGATCTGACAACCCTTCCAGCAAAAAGTGGAAAATAACGTGAAATAGAGCAACACTGTTTTATTTAACAGTCACTGATGTGATTGCAATTAACGCTGGCGCTCAAACGAGAAAAAAAAAGTAATTTGCCTTTTCTGCGGGAGCAGCCCTATGTGTTGGCGCCGGGCGCTGTATGCAATGAAGGTCGCCTTGCTCCAGTCCACACGTTGGGCAACGCCCCT
>NW_026269361.1:11162-11531 GCF_000697945.3 Frankliniella occidentalis | reverse complement strand
AGCCGCGCAGCGCGCCGCCACTCCGCAAGGTGGTTGCGGAAAGTAGTCCCAACGACCAAACGAATTTTCCCTTGCTATTTGTGTGAAGGTGGTGGGTTACTCGTTATTGCTCCTTTTAGCGGCCGCGGCCACGCCCCGGCGCTAGTGCCGGAGCCGTGACTCCAGGAGCCGTCAGCCAGGCGCCGCCCGTCTCCAGGATGACGACGCGCTGCAACGGCGGGAAGGGCGACGACAGAAGACGTGTGACGGGAGAGACGATGCCGGCCAATCGCCGTCAGCCGGGTGCACCATAGATAGTGCAGCTGGGCGCCGTCGCCACACCCCGCCCCGCCACGCCCCAGCGTGCCCTGGCGCCGCCCGGCGCCGCCT
>NW_026269361.1:5406-6192 GCF_000697945.3 Frankliniella occidentalis | reverse complement strand
CACCTGGGGACGGACGAGTCAGGGCGGGGCGCGGCGGGGCAGGCAGGCACCCCGTTTGGGGGAGGGAGCCCCGCAGATATATGCAACCTGCGACTGATGGCGGGAAGCGCAGAGGAGCTCGCGGCCGGCACCTCTCTTCCGCTCATCTCTCCTCTCTGGCGGCGCCGGCCCCGCCCGCTGCACTTCGAGGGCGTCGCCTGCTTTATGGCCCCCGACACCCTGTTCAACAATCCCCCCCACCCCTTCTGCCCCGCGGAGCAGCCGCCGCCGCGGCCGCCGTGGGGAGTTGTGGGAAACTTTACCACGCATGTGCTTATTTCCCCAGCCGCCCCGCCGCCGCTGCTGCTGCTGCCCGCCGGCGGGACCCGCGGCGGCGGCGCGCTTCCGCGAATCGGAACAACTCTGCTGCGGCTGCTTGCTTGAATGATTGTCGTTGTTGTTGTTTGAGCATTTATTCTGCCCACGCCGTAACGCATGGGGTGACGGGGCACACGGGAGGGAAGGGGGGTCATTTGGAGTGACGGTGACCGACGGGCGGGGGACGGGACGACGCGGACAGGTGTGATCGGCGCCCGCCGAAACGTGCTAAGAGAGCGGCGCGGGGCGGGGCGGACCGCGGGACGCGGCGCCCTCACCTGTCCATTGAACTCGCGCGCCGGGCCGCCCGGCCTCTCCTCTCCGTCCGCTCGAAAGTCATGCTGCTGCTGCGTACGGCACACGTCCCGGCCACGTCCTGCTCAGATGGAAGTCTCGTGGGGTGGGGAACACACCACAGGAACTTGAAGG
>NW_026269361.1:0-355 GCF_000697945.3 Frankliniella occidentalis | reverse complement strand
CCTAAATGGGCGAAATCCGCTCCGGTCACGACGTGCTGTCTCATTAGACCGTAGGGCCCCCAGACTCACCGGGGAATAAATCTGGACGCAAGTTAAGAGCCGCCCAGGCAGGACCTCTCTCTTTCGAAGTGCGGAACTAGACGGCCCTTTTTCCTCTACCACCCCTGAGTAATTCTAGTGAAGGTGACCCCACAATGAAAGTTTCATGGGTGGCGACGCTAGTGCGAGCTGGAAGCGCCTGCTACGTGCTGGGTAGGCCAACCCGCCGAGCAGCCGTGTGAAGACGGCGGCCCGCCCCGCCCAGAGCGCTAAGTGCAGCTTTAGTGTGGGAGCAGGTTGTGCTGTTAGTTACTGT
>NW_026269360.1:11393-22961 GCF_000697945.3 Frankliniella occidentalis | reverse complement strand
CTCCGCCGCTGTCAGGGGTGGGGGTGGGGGTGGGGGCTAATTACCACGTCGCTGCTAAAAAGGGTTGAGAGCGAGGGTTGCGTGGCCGAGACGTGTTGTCCGCGGCCTGAGGCACACCACGACAAACGACAGCGACTCGTATTCTAGACATCCTGGCCCGAAACAAGGCGGTCCAAAGAACCAAATTCCAAATCCAAATCGTCTTTACGAAGTCGCCAAGAAGGAGCGCCGACAGAGAAAAGTCCTTGAACTTCCCCTGCCTCTATGACTGGCGCAGGGCCACGCCACGGCCGACGGCCGGGCCAGTCGGGCGAACAACTCATGTAGCGGGACCAGCTGGTCAGGCAGCTGGGATGGGCGGGCCTAGAGGCGGGCCGGGCTGGGGCTACCATGCCTGCATGGGCTCAGCTTGTTCATCACTGGAGTGTGGAGTGTGTGTGTGAGTTTTGAAGGGCGGAGAAATTAGCACGGCACTCCTGCCGGGGAATGCGTCATCCGGCGAACGTACGTGCGCATACCGGGTGTTTGCAGAGCACGCGTCGCAGTCGGCGGGTTTGCCTACTCTGTCCGCCCGTAAGGCGCCACAGGCCCTAGGGCATGCAATCCCGCAACACGCCGGCGCGTGCTCCGAAACACACGGTACAGAGTGTCCGGACCGCCATACATCTGTGGCTGAAGCTGAAGGCGGGCGGGCGGGCTTGAGTTCAGGTGCCTCGTCAGTTACCACTACAGCGCCTAGTGGCATCACGCGAATAGGCAACCCGCCCGCCCGCCTGCCAGCGGTACAGTATAACCCCCAACAAAAAGTGCGAGTCTCTTCCGACTTCACCAGATCTAACAGGAAAAACGGAAAAGCTCGCGAATCTTCAGATGTTTGTCGACTACGGTGGCGCAGGTCAGCACAAAGTTGGGCGGGGCGGGGGCGGACATCTGAAGGGGCCCTCTCAAATCCCCTTCCCAACGAAAAATAAAAGTCACTTTCGTTTTCTAGCTGCGGCTCGCGCCTCTTTCGCCCTGTCCCGTGTGCCGCTGGGGCCACCTCTTTGGCACGCAGCCCAGCGCTCGCCTCAAACACCCCCAAAGTATGAGATGGATGAGGATCTATTTGAAGTGATGCATGCAAGAGTGGCCCACATCACGACTCCATTTCCACGACCTAGGCGCCCCAGCCCAAGAGCCGTTGCGACAAGTCGAATAATCCCGCCCCTTTCCGACATTACCGCATGCACGCATGTGGGTCGGGTTGCCTACGCGCTCAAACCGCACGATGCGTCGAGGTTTCTGGGGTAGGTTCCTACACTTGGGGAGGACACCAGTTTGACGAGAGAGGGGTGGTGTATGGTACGTATACATGGTAGAGGGCGCCGCGGTCCAGAAATAGCAACGCAAAAGGAAGAAAGAACGCGCGGCGGAAGGGACCGGAGGGGAAGTAGCCTCCCCAATATGGAAGCGCCGCCAGGGGGCCGCCGCTGAGGGGTGCCTGCGCCTGGTCACGCCTGGTCACGAAACTCGTAGCGGCCTGTAGGTCCCTGTAGGTCCTTGTAGGTCCCAGCGAGGAGCCCAAGCCCAAGTCTAGGCCACCCCGCGCTCACCCCGGCCCCGCGCCCCGACTCAACGCGCAACATGTTTATTGCTCCAAAAATACACTGGGCTGCTGTGCTTTGGCCGGAATGGAGTGGAGAGGGCGCGAGCTGTGGCCAGCGAGGCGGTCCGCGCTCGCCCTGCCCGCCCTGCCCTGCCCTTCGCGCCAAAGCTGTGGCCAGGGGGTTCCTGCTGGACACGGATTGACGGCAGTGAGAGAAGCGCGCCGTTGCCAGTGAGAGGGAGAGATAAAAAGGAGGAGGGGGGGGGGTGCTGCTGGTGGGTGGGATTGGGTTGCAAAAGGAAAGGGACAGCCCCCGTCCGGTGTCCGGGTCGATAACAGGTGGTGCAGCATCGGAGTGATGCACTGTACCACCGTCATAACCAGTGGGCACGGGCAGCAGGGCGAGGCGGCCTTGGTGACGGAGAGGCCCACCCGCGGCCGGCGAGCAGAGTCCCGCCAGAAAAGAGACGGCTATGGCTCGGCTCGGGCTGCAGCTGCAGTGTGTTGTGTGGGCTGGGCCGGGAGGAGGAGGAGCGGGCGGGGGAAGGGGAGGTCGATTGAGCCAATATTTCGCGCCGCGCGGCGTTGGCCAGCCAGTCGCGCCGCCGGTGAGGCGTGGAGGAGTTGGGGCCACAACATCAACATCCCAGATCGCGCACGCGGTCGGTGATGCAGTCGGTCGGATTCGAAGTTTGGCACAACCCTTCATTTCCGCCGACGTCAAGGGACCGGAAACACTATAGCTATAAGCACGTCAGGCCGCCTTGGCTGTTGGGTGGACCCTGGACCCCATGGGTGGACCTCGGGACACTGGCGCCTCACGCACGCGTGCTCTCCCTGCCCGGGGCCTCGGCTAGTTGGTGGACCACATGGGTTGATCCGGTCACCCCATAAGCAAGGTCACGCCACCCCGGTCCACGATTTCGCTCCAGCAAACGAGATGTAGTATCTATCACTGTTCCACCGGTCCAAAAAAAGAACGGCCAAGCGCCAACATTGATGAGCCAAACGCTTAACGCATGGTAATCTTGGACGTGGCGAGGGTACTACAGCTTTCAGACGGGGTATTTTACGTACCGAGTGTATCTTTTACCTACTCCCTTCGTCCTAAGGCACCGCCCCTAGCGGGTAAGCTATCCCACAAAACTGGAGTGCATTCAAAGGTGCACCCGCGGTACATGGCCGCGCTCCAAGCAACTCCTCTACCGGCACACAGAACATTGACAACCCGGGCGCGGGCCCCCCCGAGCGTGACCGAGTCCAACCATGTGGTCCACCCACCAACCAGCAGCCGAGTCCCCGGGCAGGGAGAGCACCGTGCGTGAGGCGCCAGGGTCTCGAGGTCCACCCATGGGGTCCACCCATGGGGTCCGTCCATGGGATCTGCCCATGGAGTCCGTCCATGGGTCTCAACCCATGGCGTCGTCCACCTACTAGCCGGGGGCCCCAGTGAGGCGCCAGTCGCCAGTGTCCCGTGGTCTCGTGTGACAGCTCATGAGCTTGGGCTGCTGTGACGTCGCGCTCATTGATATCGCCCGCCCCGGGACGCAACTTATTGTGTTGATCCGGCCATGTGCAGTAGGAGGAGGAGGAGGAAGAGGGGTAGAGGTGGCCGCAGGTGACGTGAAGGGGCGTCGAGAGGGGGACGGCGCGGGGCTCGGCGCTTTATCGCGCGAAAGATCGAGAGGCGTGCGAAGTACCGGCGTTGTTTCGCACTACTTCCAACCCCACTGCAGCATTGCACCCAGGGCTCTGCTGGCGCGGCTGCCAGGGCTCCCACAAGGGAGTGACGCCCTTACAGAGCAGGTGGGGTCGCGAGCTCGTTGAGTGAGCCATAAGCTCGGCTGAGGCTCAGCTCCATGTCAGCTCGTCCGCGGCCACTTTGCGAACACAATGCCCTGCTGGCCGGGCCAGACCGCCTGTCCTGTTGATGAAAATGTCACGTCCTGTCCTGACCTCTGACGCCTCTGACCCCCCTCCCCTCTCGCCCCCACCTACCCCCATCGCGGCCTGGATTTACGCTCCGAATGGAGGAGGAAGAGAGAGACAGAGTGAGAGACGGAGAGAGGGGGGAGAAAAAGAAAGAGAGAGGAGAGAGAGACAGAAGGAGAGAGAGAGAGAGAAGGATAAAGAAACAGAAGGAGACAGGAGACCGAAGGGTTAAGCATAATCTCGTACGCCCCCTCCCCCTTCCCCTCCTCTCGTACACGTACGCTACGCACGGATGACGCGGGACGCGGGGATGTTTGGGTGTTGTTTCCTGTTTTCCATCTGACCGCAGGTGGCTGGCTGGCACTTAAAAACCGATTTGTTGCGAATGACAAGTGCAAATATTTTTTTTCGATAGAAAATATTCTTATTTTAGCAGATGCCAGTACATTTGGAACATTTTACACAACAGAAAATGACATGACAAATGTGTCAGATATTTCCTTTTATCTTGGGAGAGGGGGTCGGGTGGCGACTGGACAACTGTAAAAGATGTCGCACTTTTAATACAAAAGTAGTTTGCCGTAGTTTTTGGATAATTTCGCCAGATTTCACGTCTACAGGTGGGCTGATGACAAGAGCAACACTCTGACAAGCACCCCAGGCGAAGAGCGTGCCCACAAGGGTGCACCTGGCCTGGGGGCGCAAGGGTAGGGTGCGGGAGCCAGGACAAGGGCGGCAGCCCACCCACGGCTGCTGTCTGTCAGTGACATAACGCTGCAGAACGAAAGTGGCGCGAGTGATAGAGTAGTGATTCAGCGCCGTGCTGCGCAGTGCAGCAGCGTCACCCGCTGCGCGCCCCGCCCAGGAGAGCTCTACGACCGCACCCCCTGCCCAACTGCAACAAGTCCATCCGGCCCCAGGTCCATGGCGACCCGCGCCGGCGGCGGCGCCCCGCCCCCTTTATCATGCAGGTGGGCCGGGACCTGGACCGGTCGGCTCGGACCCTCGCGCGGGGCGGGGAAGGGCTCAAAGGGTGCCCGAAGGGAAGGCATGCTGCCAGGCAGGCCTACCTGGTCAATGGGTAGCCCCGACAGGTCGGCCAGCCAGGTGAACACTCTGCTGCCGTCGTAGTAGTCCATGCTGGAGGCGGCGTCGGCAGCCGGCACCAGGCCCGGCTCCACGGCGACGCTCTTTATCCACTTGGCGCCCGACGTGAACTCCATCCCGGCAGCCCCTGCGGCGCAAGCTCTGCCGCAGTGCTCCGCCAAGTAGTGTGGCCGAGTGTTGGAGTGCTATGGGAGCGCCGAGGACAGGCGGAGGAGAGCTGCACGGGACGAGACGCGAAGTAAAGCGACGCGCTGCTGCGGCGAGGCGAGGGCGGCGCGGCCGCGGTGAGACGCACGAGGTTCCCCTCTCCACGGTTTGGACAGGACTGGGGCCGGGAGGGGAGGGAGGAGGGGTGGAAGGGACCGGCCGGCCGGACCGGGATGGGATACATCGGGAGGGAGAGGGGTGAGGGGCGCGGCCTACCGCGGCCGGCGCGGCCGGCGGCGCGAGGCATGGCAGATGGCCGCGGCACGGCGCACGGGCGCACGGCACAGGCACAGGCACGGCGACCGTTCCTCAGAGCACACCCAAACACAAGAACAGTATTTTGTGATCGTAGAGGGGTTAGAGTTTGGAAAGGAGCATTCCCCCATCGAAACGCAGTGCCCCCCGCCACGCCCCGTTGGCCACGCGCTCGCTCGGCTTCGGACCGCTTCGGGTGTGCCTCGGGTGCGTTCGGGGCGGAGTTCGGGTCACCTCCGCAGCCAGCGTCGAGCGTCGCGACGCTCGGCTCCGGTCGGCTCGCCTCGGCGGTCAGCGCCCTTTGAATGGATGCATTCGCATCCATCGTATCCATTCAACTGAGGGGAGGGGTAGGTCAGGGGGTTGGGAGGGTACGGGTACGCGTGCTCGCACTGGGGGGTGGTAGAGTCCTAGAGGGGGTGGGAGGTGCCGTCATGCCATCCAATGCGATGTGACACTTCTGTTTCTGTTGTAGGGTTCCAGTGCCAGAACTCCATTCCCATGAGACGGCCGATGATGGCAGGGCGCAGCGCAGGGGTGAGGATGAAAGGTAGCTAGTAGATCGGATGCGCTAGTGCCCAGGGTGGTGAAAGTCCAAGATCAGGACACTGCCCCTGATCCATGGCACTACAATGGGGGTTGCATGCGCGACGCCAATTCAGAGACCGTGCCTGAAAAGTCAATCATGTTAAAAATGGTGGTGAGCTTATTTATTTTTTGGAAGAAAGACAACATTAATAAATGGTTCCATACTTTTGTTTGTTTTATTTACACAATCTGTTAAGCAGGTAGTTTACATATTTTTACAAATGTTTCATAACAATAAAATTACAAGCATGGCATCTAGTCTCCCTACCAAAGACCTGATTTAATCCACTGGCCTAGGTGGTATAACTTTATCAAAGTCTCCATCCTGGGTGCAAAAAAGGGGTCAATTTTGACGGTTGAAATTATAGTTAATCTTCAAAACAAAGCAGTATAGGCTGAAGTGAGACAACTTACCTCAACAGTCATGTAAGGGCGATGCTTGTATGGTTTCAAGAGCCAAGTTATATTATCTTCCATGGGTGATGGTGTAATACCAAGTTCTATCATAGTTGGAAGAGAATAATCAACTTCATCTGTTGTCGCTTCCTAAAGTGAAATTTTATTGAATTACAAAGAAGTGATAAAGAAAAATAGAGTAAGATATATAACTAATGCAGTTACTTTGATATTAACCCACCATTTCCATAATCTCTCTGTGCAAACTATTGATAGGTGTTCCAGGAAGGAGTTCTGCAAGTAGGACCTTTGTAATTTGAATAGGGTCAAAGCGTATATCAGTAACCCGGAAGTCTTCATCAGCTTTCATTCTCATTTCATTCATGATCCACAGCATCAAATCATTGAGACTGTACCGGTGGGGCCTTGAGATAGAATAATAGAAGATAAGTACTATTCAACCAATATGCATGAATGCATTTCATGGTGATGAACATAAAAGGATTTAATATCTCACCCAATTAATTGGTATGTGCGACCTGCACTCTCTGTACTTTTGATCGCTTCATAAATTGCCATTGCAACATCATTGACTAGGACTGGCATTTTTGTAATTCCCAATCCCTTCTTGTAAAGTGGGAATGCTTTCCCACTTGAGCGGAACATGCCAGCATGATGCCTACAAAAATGGAGTGAACATTTATTATTTTGAAATAGAAGATTAAAGAATACAGTGACTAGTGGAATAATACTGACATAAGCCAACGATCTTCCATGCCATAGGTAAGGGCAGGGCGCAAAATTACAGCATCTGGAAATTCTTCACGCACAGCCAGTTCGCCATAATATTTGGATCGCAAAACCCCAGAACCATTCCAGAGCATTTTGGGCTAAAACACAATCAAAGAATTACAGAATTTGAAGGCTGCCATTTCATTAGGTGAAGTTAATAAGAAACACAAAGTAAACACTTGCACTCACCTCAGGTTTAGGTGTTGCATTCAGAGCAGAAAGGTGAATAAACTTCTCTACACCCATTTCCCGAGAAATCCTTGCCAGTCTTCTAGCCCCATGAACATTAACATCCTCAAACTTATAGTTCTTTGTTTCCCAGTCCCTCCCAATAAGGTTAATGACTACATTTGAATATTTAACAGCCCGCCGAATTGAATCTTCATCTTTTAGGTCAAATGGATGAAACAAAACTTGGCCCAGGTCACCCGTAAGTTTCAAAGGTCCCACTTCATAATTGTCTCCACGGTAAGGGAGAATCATCTGCAAAATTTAGGTGTAAGAATAAACAAAACTGGTATTTAAACTTAAAAAAAATAAATAATCTGAAACCAAACTTACTTGTGTGCCATGCTTCCCAAGTTCATTAGTCACATATCGACCCATAAAACCAGTGGAGCCAAAAATTGTGGCAACTACACCATTGAAACTGGATCTCCCTCCAGCACCCTTGCGCATTTGCGACAAGGCTGGCTTCTTGATAGGACGAATGTCAGAACTGAAGGAGGCATGATGGATGACATTGACCACAGCAGTAGTAGCACCCAGTTGCTGTTCTGTAAAACGTTATGAGAAAGTCAAGTTCATGACGCTGGAAGGTCAGAGCTAATTAATAGAGGAAAAGAACGACAGACACACAACACATGATTAAAACTTAAAATAGAATCAAAGATAATTTTAAGTTTTGGTTAGGGGCTGCTATGATTAAAATATAAAAGAAGATATGGTATACCAAAACTTAAGTCACTCTTTCCCAAGACCAACATCAGTTACTTCTGTAAGAATTTACTTTCAATCGCTTCCAATGAAATAGCTTTGCCAATAATAAAATATTTCAAAATGAATAAGGAAGTCTAGATTTGTGATTGAGTACTTAGTAGAATTACACATGACACACACCATAACCGTGAGAAACTAAGGTATTTTGGAAAAGCCAATTTGACACTGTAAATATGCAAGGTTAGAGGTGACACAGTTCACCAAAAAATCAAATACTATACAAAAGTTCACATCTACTCGCAACCACGGGGATATAAAAAAGTGGTAAAAAGAATAAATTACGGAAACATATGATAAAAAACTTTGAAAATATCAAAAATCTCACTTAAAGGATGCAGGCTCCCTTGCAGAACGACGGCGGCCATGTTTGCGACTGACTACAGCTGTTCGATGTATTATAAGACCGATGTTTTCGACCTTCGAGGTATACGAGATACCCCCACCATAACCGTGCCAAACCGCCCAAAGTTGCGACTTCAAAATTCAAATGGCTCGGCACTCCGTCACACAGCCGCAGACTTTCCACTTTGCCGATAATTTGGAAATCAATGTCTGCATTCGCGCAACAAACGATAGAGGCCATTTCTACTTGAAATAAATGTTGGGAAATGTTTTTTTTAGAAGACAGAAACATTTTGAGCATTACGTTGCTATTGTTGCTATGACAACCAGACAGATCGGTCGCAAGCAACAGACTCCATACACAGGACAATTATAAAAAGCTTTCAGTCATGCTGAACTTCCAAATTATTCCCACAAAACAGGACCTGCGGGAGGCGGCGGCTATCGAAAGACGAAGACGCAATGAAGAGCAACGAAAGTGCAGAATCTTCAACGTGCGAAATAGAGTCATTGGAGTAAGTAAACACATCTTTCTTGGGTACGTATGTTCAATAGACTATTTTTGTCACCCTTCCGCGCTTTCTGTTCGCACATTGCACCGTGCAGGTGGATACTGATGCACTCGGCGACCAAATCAAGGAAAAGCACCGCATTGCGGAAGATGAGAGAAGGCGGCAGTTGGTCTTCGACCAACAAAGAGTTCGCGATGACCAGCTGGCTATAATCACCGAGCGTCAAATTCAAGAGGCAAGTTTACGAGCGGCACAAGTAAGTATTGGCAGAGCACAAAAAATTGGTCTCACCCCGAGAACATCTTTCATCGCCCCAGGAAAAGAAACGACTCAACCAGGAGATCAACTCGTTCCGACAATACTACCAACGACCGGAGGACCGTAGGGAATTCGACATTTACGACCCAAACTCCCTGAAGAAAGAAATCCCCGTTCGGATCCAAGACGATGACCCTCGATGTGGAGTATCTTCCGCTCAAAAGTAAGGATGGAGAAAACCGGCAGCCAGACGGGGGTGTCGGTTGGGTTGCCTGCTCCCGCGGCGCCCCGGCCGCGCCAGCTAGATGGGCCTGATGAGCACGGTCTGCCGCAGGTTTGAGGGCGAGGACCTGGCCAAGCCGGAGCGGCGACGCCTGCAAACGGACCAGCAGCGCCAGTGGCTGCAGCAGCAGATGCGCGAGCGGAGGCGCGCCGAGGAGGAGCGGAGGCGCGCCGAGGACGCGTACCAGGCCGCCATGGTGGCCCGGGACGTGCGCGCTTGCCAGCTGGACCGCATCGAGCAGGACTGCCGCCGCCGGCTGCAGCAGACGACCGAAGAGTACAACCGAGTCCTGGTACGTCTCACCCTCCAGCACATCCTGTACATTCTCTTGATGAAGTCCTAACGAGCGGCCCGCACTTCGCGTGCCTCCCCCTGCCATCTGCCATGCAGGCGAGCGAGCAGGAGGCGGCACGTCGCATGGAGGCTCGTCGCGACGCGGAGGACGCGCAGGCGGAGCAGTACAACCACCTGACGTCCGACATGCTGACGGAGAACCCCGACTGCGCGGTGAGCGCGCTGGGCGCGCCGCACGTCGTGACCACGGCGTACCGCGGCATGTCGGACGAGGAGCGCGCCGCCATCCGGCGGGAGCAGCTGCGCCAGACGGAGGCCCGGAGGGTCGAGGAGGAGGCCCAGAAGCGCCAGCAGGCCGAGTGGGACGCGCTGGCCGTCAACATCGCCAAGGCCATGGAGCTGAAACAGAGGGAGCTGGACAGGATGCAACGGTTAGAGGCCTAGTTTGCAGCGCTGCAGATGAGTTTTGTGTGTGAACGTGTGATTAACGCAATGTGTTCCAGGGATATCAACAAGCGCATCATGGAGGACAACGTGAGACTGGAGGAGGAGCAGAAGGCTCAGCGCGAGTACTTCGAGAAGGTCGTGGACACCAACGTTCCCACGCCCACTTTCTTCGAAATGTTCGGCACTTCGTCACGCTAGTATTTCGACTCCACGGTTTTATTTTCCCTGTCCTTTTCCCAATAAGTGAATTCTGTTATGTGCCGAGGCCAAATTACGATAGTAGCTTTTGACAACACCCTGTGATTTTTTTTAAAAAGCCAATGAATGTTGCAACTTTTAAAATGGTGTTCTGAATGAGCCCCGACAACTAACGTTTCCCCAAGGCGAAACGACGCGAGCAAACGCTAAACGCACGCTGAAGGCCTTAGCGCCTGCAATGCGCAGGGTAGGCCAACCCGGCAAGCAGCCGTGTGGAGCCGGCGGCCCGCCCGGCGCCTGCGCGCCCAGGAGTGTACGCACGGCAACGCACGGGGGTTGTTACACTGTTGTACAGGCTCCTTGGGTCCACGTTGTCTGTAACATTCCCCCGCACGACACATCGAGCTCGAGCAACATTCATTGTGTAGGCACCTTGAGCACGCGAGCGATCGGTGTTTTTATGGGTCGCATCTAGCGCCTGCCTACTAGGCAACCCTTCGGCACAGGGGTGTACGAATGTGGCCGAGCCTCCAGTGCAGGTAGACGTAGATGCAGCCCACCACGCACAGGTGTGTTCGTGGGATTGTTTGTCTACCTTATTCATTAAGCAGCACTACGTAATAGGTCCACCTGCCTGCAAACGTGTTTGAATTGGACTGTGGATTTCAGCTATGTTTGTTAAATGTAGACGTTTGAAATGGGTTCTTCAACGAAGCACGTTGCACTGATTTATTTCTGCTGTGATATGTTGTTTATATTCCTCACTTTATCTTCTTGATTTTTTTTCTTACTCTCGAAAAAGTCACTCTTGTACAAATAGATTTAAGTTCACACATTTAAGATACTGTGGTTTTGCTGACCTTTTTTAAAAGGGGTAAGTGTACAATTCGAGCGTGTGAAGAAATACACAATCTTTGAGTGTTTTATTTATTTTTCATACAACCCAATTCACAAAACTGTTAATAACTAGGTCGAATTAATGAGTACACTAACAACTAAAAGTGTATCACGTAATGTGCAAACTAAATGCTGTTAATATAATGGTTGGAAACAAAGATAGATTTTGTGAAAAGGAAGGGTTCAATTATACTTGGGTGACATGTAATTAATAGATTGGTTTAACTTAACTGATGCCGCACGCTAAATATACATTGAAAAAAAAGAAGAAAAGATAACCCACTGACACCCGGTAATGCACGTATGCCGCCGCCGGGTTCATGGTGCTTTACGGACGGAGGGAGGCGACACTAGGCTGACGTGAGGGTTATTCTCTGACACGATTTTGTACGACCGAGAGCTTTTTGAGAGACAGAGTAATTTGTCAATTAAAAAAACAAAAACAAATAAAACACCAATAAACTCAAGACACCCCC